>NW_013665626.1:722201-737682 GCF_000517525.1 Limulus polyphemus
AATTTTGTGAGTCATTAAGATGATCAACAAAAAAATTAAAATGATACAAACATTAAAAATTGGAATTAAAACCACGGAATGTGGAATGGCATTTTGATTCTATCTTTGATTTATTAGAAGTCACTTTTTTTACAGATGGGCATCTGATACTTCTAGTGTGAAATTCGTGACGAATATTTTCACCATAAAAGTTTGGTATTACTGATTTTATAATTATTCCGACTCTTATTCTCGTCTTTATACTATTAGTAATACTAACTCCTCGTCTCAATCATTACGCAAAGCTATAAAAGTCTGATGTTTGTATTTACGTTAACTACTTGCTTATTTTGATTTACTAACTTAATGTATTTCTGTTAAAGAGGGAATCATATATTCTTTCACATGCTGCTTCAAGAAGTGTGTGACAGTTAACAGCGAAGAGTGTAGTGTCATCACTGAAAAGCTTTAGGGCTATATATGTGATATATATATTTATTTAGTTAGTTAAGTTGAAAGATACTATTAATCGATGTTTCTTTATTGCTCTGATGACGTGTTTCCTGATAATGACTTGACATGGGTCACTCTACTGTCCCGACGATATATTCATTTAACTAAATAATAAGAAGTTGTCATGTGTTCGTCTCTTTTCTGAATTATTACAAATGATTTTTTCAGTCTTTACAAACTGTATGATTATTTTGATGAATAGATTGCCCTATTTTATTTGTTTTATACTGGGAAGAGGCAAACATTATGAATCAAAAGTTTTGTTACAAAATATATATTGCTTTTTTTATAATCATAATGAATGGTTTGTCTAATGCCATGAATAAGAATAGTGTAGAAAATTCAGGCATGTTATACTGATGTTACATTTTTCAAAGAAAATTAATTCTACGACAGTACTTCAATTCAATAGCTGGTGTTTCTACGTTTCCTAAGTAAGGTATACTTTATTATTTCTTAATTGTTACTTTCATTAACGTTATTGGTTAGACTGTTCAACATATCGAATTTTATAAGTTTTTAACTTTATTTTTATTACTACGCTTTTATTAAAAATTGTTTTGCATTGTTAGTTTAATATATGTATATATTTGTAATAGACCTAAATATCCTAAGGTGGTCGAATCTCGTGAGATATTACGAAAATTTCATTAACAGCGAGAGCACCCAACTAATCAAACTAATCAATAAGTAAGAACGTAAAAAAAGGTATATTTAGTTAGATATTCTTGTTACCTGGTTCATTTTTAGTTTTCCTGTAAGTATATAGCTTGCTCTGATTGGAAGTTAATACTTAGAAGCACTCAAAATAAGTACGAAAGATAGCTAAGAAGATAAGAAAAGTAGAGTGAGGGCAATGTGGGATCAAGATATTGGAAAATATAGAGGTTTTAACACTGAGATGTGCAATCAGAGTAATTTCGTAGAACCTATTTTGGTCTTCAGTTTCCACTTGTAGTTTTTGTGCTATTTTGTAACAAAAACCCCAAATACTGTTTTCTGTATATCAAACTATATTTCCTGTTGAGTCTTAATGTAAACAGGCATATATGTGAGAAACTCAAAATATTAACAGTATTAATTATACTGTCATTCTTCGGCTCCATATCGGATCTATTGGTTTCTTCCATCCAAGGGAAGCTGGAATCAGGCCTGCTTACTGCTGTATCATGAATATTATAAATGGGTAAATTTCAGTATGCTTATATCTTATAAGCTGACTTATTTATTAAATAATTATACTTGTAACTACAAACAAATGATATTCGACCAAACCCATATTTCCTTTCTACTCAACACGAATATATATATATAACGAAATAACTTACTTCACTACAAATGAGCCCATCTCCCTCGTAGGACTTATAACGCTAAAAATCGGCTTTTCATACCCGCAGCCAGCAGAGCACAAATAGGCAGCTTTGCGCTTAACAATAAACGAACGTTACAAAGTAATTAAATGTGTTAAACCTGCTTCAAAACACATAGTTTACGTTCTCGAAAATATATGTTTTGTTGATATCTTATCTACGAAGGCTATTTTAAATTATTGATGTATCAATTCTACACCCGTCAGTTTATTTATAACACTAGATTCTAATGACATATCTATTACTTGTGGTATTTTAACTGGTTTTCTCATTTGCAACTTTAGAAAATATCTCTAAAACATTTATCAAATATATTTGTATGATGGGGAAGACAAAACTGCTAAAAATGACTATTGCTTCAAGGATATCAGCGATGAAATAGAATCAAAGACATTAAAAAAGCAACTTTTATTAATTATTTGCCTCACAATAACAAACCTTTTAAAACTCAACTTCCTTCAAGAACAAAATTAGGAGTGATATAAGTTCAAATTTAGGTAACGTGGTTTTATTTCCAATTTTGAATGTTTGTATCATTTTAATTTTTTTGTTGATCATCTTAATGACTCACAAAATTCCATCCACGCAGACAGAGCAATACACAGAGTGGCTTATCGATACAATCGTCATGATGAAACTAAAACCTAAAAAAGCTAAACTGAACAAGGTCAGTAGAGAGAGCAATACAGAAAGTGGCTTGTCGATACAATCGTTATGATGAAACTAAAACCTAAAAAGCTAAACTGAACAAGGTCAGTAGAGAGAGCAATACAGAAAGTGGCTTGTCGATACAATCGTTATGATGAAACTAAAACCTAAAAAAGCTAAACGGTTCTTACGATGTTTTGAGCGATAAGGAGTAAAGTGTTTATGATATAGTGTAGTTTGTGTATCTAAACCAAATTAGTTTATATATATATAGGTTACAGACTGCAACACTTCTCATACAGCTTATCGTAAAAATCATGCGTTGTCTGTTAATGTAGTCATTTTTCTAAGATAACTGACCTTGTTCGCTTATGAAAATAATGAAAAAAGAAATCCTCATTAGAGCGATAACTTGAGATCAAAGAAAATGAAAAGGCCTTGTATATTTACTCGCGCAAATATGGGTGATTACCAGCTTATTCTCTTGTATATAATGGTATAATGAACATTACAGAATATATTTGTGAAATAAAACTGCATTTAGGTAGTGGAAATACAGACTCAAGCTAAGAATGTTTTAATGATTTTCTACTGTGATATAAACATACCTCATGTAACTTAAAGTTCTTAATAAGAAACAGTGACGCACAGCATACCAACATGTTCTTCATAATGTAGAGGTATTTATATAACATTAGTTTTATGTAATACCCGATTCGAAACTTTTTTATGCTGAAAGAATACCATTTCATTAAGTTTAATTTGTTCATAGTTTCGTAAAAGTATATTTATATCTAAGGCTGTTTAGTCTTGTACTTATTTGTTATATTAACGTTTTTTCTCAAAATCATTTGCTAGAAAATTTGATGTGGCTTTAATGAATAATAATGGATGGTTTTAATTTTTCACATAAAGAAATCGATAAAAATGGGTAACCTACCTCCCCATTTTCGTAATAATCATCTCTGTTCCCAAGTCGTTAAATTTTTCCCACAGATCTTTGTTTTCCAGCTGACACTCCACATCTTTGAGTTCTTCACTATTACAACGAGGCTTAAGGGCGCTGGCGTACGGATTTAGAGACGACTTATTTTGTTCAGTATTCGATTTGTTGTCTTGGGGTGTTGTCTGGTTTACACCCAGTTCATCTTCGCCCGAATCGTCAGATAATGAGGTCACAGAATACAGCTCCGTCTTCTCTTCCATTCCTTCTTCTTCTAAGTAAGGAGCCCTTTCTTCATAAGATAAAGTTTGTACAGGAGAACTTGATGGAATTGAATGTTGGCGGTCCGGGATCATCTCCACGTCTGTCTCGGGACTTCTACTACACGCCCGAGAACTTTCGGTGAGTACTGCGAAATATAAGACAGAGACGATTGGTATTAGAAAAACAGAAATTTGTAGCCATAAATAAAAATAAAGTGTTTGTCATTGTATTCGTTTTTTTCTGCGAAATTTCACGATTGTTCTAAAGCACTGAAATCAAGTTTAGCAAGGCGTATAAAAGAATCATAATGATTCAAATTACACAATAATCAATAAATTTCACACTTTGTTCGAAATTTTGAGGGACATTCTTAAATAGGAAATGTATATGTATATAAAAACAGTTTAATGCAACTTAGAATAGTTCTGAATATAAGATAAAGCAATGACGACGCAACTTCTGTTGTATTGAGTGTTTTATTATGTTATTGTTAACTTCTGTTGTATTGAGGGTTTTATTATGTTATTGTTAACTTCTGTTGTATTGAGGGTTTTATTATGTTATTGTTCACTTCTGTTGTATTGAGGGTTTTATTATGTTATTGTTAACTTCTGTTGTATTGAGTGTTTTATATTGTTACTGTTAACTTCTGTTGTATTGAGTGTTTTATTATGTTATTGTTAACTTCTATTGTATTGAGTGTTTTATTATGTTATTTTTAACTTCTGTTGTATTGAGTGTTTTATTATGTTATTGTTAACTTCTGTTGTATTGAGGGTTTTATTATGTTACTGTTTCCATGTATTTAGTGTATACAGTTCTGCCAAGCATTATTTGTTTTTGTTAAATTAAACGTTGCACGTATTCTGAATTCAGTAATGTTGTCCCTATACTCCATCGTTTATCTACGTTATTTTATGAGCAATGTGTGTATATATATATCTCTGCTCTGATCTTTCACAGAATTTTAATTAATCTTTTCTTCATTAATTGCATAACACTGTTACGTGAGAATTGGTGAAAAATAAATTAATCACTGTAAAATGTTTTAAGATGATACTATATACGGTCTACATTAATTATATATCCAATATGACACAAAAGAAACACCACTTCACACGCTGATTTGTTTTTCTTTATCTACTTTTATAAATGAATTTCCTACCATTTATGGCTGAAATATGTTGGGATAAGATAGTGCAACTATGCCTTGTATCAAATCACACTTGTTGGTTTTGTTTTAATTTCGCGCAAAGCTATACGAGGGTTATCTGCGGTAGCCGTCACTAATTTAGTAGTGAAAGACTAGAAGGAAAGCAGTTAGTCATCCACAGTAACCAACAACTCTTGGGCTACTCTTTTACCAACGAATAGGGGGATTGACCGTCACATTATAATGCCCCCAAGGCCAAAAAGGCGAGCATGTTTGGTTAGACGGGGATTCGAACCCGCGACCCTCAGCTTGCAAGTTCGTATGTTGGATTGTGAGCTCGAGGATAAAAAGGAGTGTGTTCATCAAAGCTGCTCAAACTCAAAGATCATAAGTTCTTATTCCAAACGTCAGTATTCCAATAAATATAGAAAAACATTCAAAGATCTAAGAAACCCAAGGCTTGAAACATATATTGAGCTTTCCATATTTATACAAATACAGTATATTTATGAAGATACAAAATGCAGAATGGTGTATTCTACCCATGCAAATAAACTATTTTGCCCAATAATTACCAAATATTTAGTTACTTTATTTTTAACCGAAATAATTAGTATGATCAGGAAATTATATGGCATTTGGTGTGAAAGACAACAATAGTAGATGTTTATTATTAAGCACAAAGTTACACAAAGGGCTATCTGTGCTCTGTCCACCATAGGTATCGAAACCCGGTTTCTAGTGCGCAGGCATACCGCCGTACCTCTGGGGGGGGGCAGCAATAGTGAAATGTTTTCAACGAACCAGCGTGTAAGAAAAGACTTCTTTTTTATTTTTGAATTTGACGAAGAGATATGGTTTTATTAGAACCTCTCTGTCTTATTTTTTAATTTGACGAAGAGAGATGGTTTTATTAGAGCCTCTCTGTCATATTTGTTTTTAATTTGACGAAGAGAGAGATGGTTTTATTAGAACTTCTCTGTCTTATTTTTGATTTGACGAAGAGAGATGGTTTTATTAGAACCTCTCTGTCATATTTGTTTTTAATTTGATGAAGAGAGAGATGGTTTTATTAGAATCTCTCTGTCATATTTATTAATTTGACGAAGAGAGATGGTTTTATTAGAAGCTCTCTCTTTCCCCTACTTCAAACTTCTTTTCTTCCCGGCTCATCAATCAAGACAAAAATACATTCGCTGACAGATGTCTTGTATTTCTCAGAAAACACGTTGTTTAGTTAAGACTCTCACTACGGACTGTTATCCTAGAGGGTTTTAGATGCTGACGATGAAGGGTTTTATCTACTTGAAGGGAATTCGAAAGAGAAAGAACTAAACCAAGTCCAAGTTAAATATTTTGCAACTAATTATGTCGTTATAACATTTCTTTACTAACCGCTATGCGATTTTATTCCATTAATGAAAACTTTCAATAAATTACCTCAAAAACGTTTCATCGAAACTGGTTTTTAGTAACTATTGTCCTTCTGTTAAGTATCACAAAATAATAAAATATTTTAAGATTAAACTTTTCGTAGCTGGTTTTGGGAACAACTGAGATTAGTTGCACAAAATGACGCGAATCAAGGGTTAGAATAATTTATAAGTATTTCATTCACACAGATGCCATGCTAAAATGAAGACAAGAGGCATTCGTTACGGATATCTAAGTATATTATAATCACACACAGGATTTAAAAATGAGGATTAAGTCTCTATAATCTTCCGTACCTAAATATTATCTAATGATCATAATTTTATTTTATTTATGTTATAATCTATAATCTAGTGGAAATGAACGCAGGGTGGCGCTTGGCAACGTTTATACCTAGACCGGTTGTGGAGATCTTACTGATATGTCGTATTTATTTAATTTGATGATGTTTAGTATAAATGGATCGTGAAGAAAAACACCCAAATGTTAAAAGAACTTCAACGCCAAATTCTTCTCTTTGTTTGAAGACTGGTAGGCTTATGAACATGTTCTTGCTTTGAGACGATGTCGCTTTTGTGCAGTAATAAGAATATTATTCTATATATATGAGATCTTTAAACAGTGATTTCTACATTTCATATCTACATATCTACAGTTTTGGCTGCAATATACTCTCCAAAACAGTAAATAAAAGTGAATGATCTTTAGTATATTAGAAACATTAACATAAATCACTGGTCTTTCACAAAGGCATTGCAGATAACTTCAAAAATCAAGATTATTGGATTTTGTTCACATGAATACACGTGTAAGCTGCACAAAACAAAAAAACGAAATGAAAATTTTACCTATGGCAAGCTATTTTTATGCAAATCAGGTATTTAGTGATCCGTCACGTGATCTTAAATGCTCTAACGTTTAGTCATTTAGCTTATGCTCATAAATGAACATTTGAAAGGGTGACTTTGCAGCACATGATATTTCGATTCAACATGGAGCAAGTAATACCTAACATCATTGTTAAAGAATTAAAATCAGAATTTTAATAAGTAGCCTTGACTGTTACTCTGAAAGATATGTTTATATGACACCTTTTGTGTCTGGAGTCCTTGATAGAATGTGACGCATCTCCGAAAAGCATTCCATAAATGGTCGATGAGACTGAAGTCCAATAAAGGTGGAGTCCACTCAATTCGGTCAATCCCTCTCCTTTTCAAAAAGCATGCCGATTAGTCTGGTGTAATGTGGGCATGTATTAGCGTTCACTAGGTTGCAGTAAGAATCAGTTACACCTACATGGACCACATTTCAAACAAACTTGAGATGTGGTCCATGTAATAACACTATTCTGTAGGATGATGTAGAGATCGATACAAGCAATGCTTATTCCTGTTCACACTCTAGTTCCACCAGTCCTCAATGCGTCACGTTCCCCTAGAATGGGGGTGGGTTTAGTTCCAGATTCTCTCCAAATAAGTATAGGTGTGTTCCCTGGATGGAGGTTTAGTATGGTCTATGAAGGATTAGACCTGAACAAAATTGTTACCAAGCAGTTTAATCTCTGTAACATATCCAAAATTCGTTTTAGGAAAATAAAAAAGCTAATTATTTAATTAACCCTATCCATATGAGGCCTTCAGACTTGGATATGTATGCGTGTGTGGAGTTCTAGAAACGAAGATAGAAAAGTGTGAATATAATATCAAATCTGGATGAAACTTGGCATGCTTATAGACCATCATAACTGAATTTTATAAACTTGGTTTTGTTCAATTACTAAGTGCCCAGACCCCTTTCTGGCATCATCAGTATAGTGACTTGAACAAAGATTGATTATATGTTTTTAAAGTTTCTTCTGTGCATTGTTTATTTCCCATACTTTGCCACTGGTTAGCCTATATCTATTATTTTTATCAATATTTTTTTATATTTACAAATTGAATATATTAACATATTCTTAGCCGTCTTTATTGTATCGCAATAAATAACATGCGGAAGTATCATGTTTTAGAATAAAACTCGCATGTTAAAGTTAAGTTTCTTATATTATATATATTATTCAAAAGAATGTTTATAACTTTTAAGTCTGATTTCTACTGTCTGGTTCAATACAATAATAATTTTCTATTTATTGATATGAATTTTCGATTAGAGCAAACTATCTTAGAGCAAAACTAAAAATCAACCTGGTAATGAATACAAGTAATTAAACATTACTTTCTTATTTGTAACGATTACAATGCATTGTTTCATCAGTTGGGTAACTTCGCTGTTGTCGATATTTTAAGCCATAAATCCATTTGTATAATGCTTTGAAATGAACCATAACCATTTTACTTGTTCAAAAGGGAAACTGCAGGGATGAAAGAAGCCTTTGAATGTGCACAAGGCCAGTCTTATTTTGAGTAATTTCAACCAAATCACCAGACTATCAAAATCCAACACCATCCCTCTTCCCCTTCCATTTGTCAAAATTCTTCTACTTGGTTCATGAAGAGATACCAAGACTAAAAGACTTCCACGCTACCCGTAGCGTTCCTCTTCTACAGTTCGATTTGATTTTATTTCGCAGCTTCGCTACTATTATTTTCCCTAGAAACTTCCAATTTTGAAATACTCGTAGCCGAGTCGCAACAACTCACTGTGAATATTGTCTGGCTTCCATTTGTTTCATGGTGAAACTCTTTAAGCGTCTTCTTTGAGATCTATCTATAGTTTATGAACAATTAAAACCAGTTTAAACTCTGTGAATCATTTCAATGTGACACATGAGAAAACATTATGCGAGATTAAGATATTTTTGCATTTATGATCATACGAGTGATCATCAGATGCTTTACTTGCATAACAAGAGAGGAAGGGAGAATTAACGTTACATTTATTGCATTGGCTATGCTTTTTTCATTACTACAATATTCAAATTCCGATTATACTTGAAATGTTTTGTGATGAACCAGAAACTTCATGTTATCTTTCACAACTTAGGTTCACAGGCTTTTTTAACGTTTTGTATTAAGATGTTGGAAAATAAGATTAAAATTATTCATAGTATTTTAGTTTATCTTGAGGTTAATTTAAATTAGATATTTTATAAATATATATGCTTAAGCCTATTCTGAAATCGAGAACCTCTTGTCATGACAACAAGTTATGTAAGCTGAATGTTAATCAAAAAACAAACTAGGTATTTTAAGTATTTTGCTTTAAATAAACAAAATATTTACTGTGTTCTTGTCAGCTTTTTGCTGCAGAAGTAAATAGTGAGCTTTATAAACTATTTGCGAGCTATTTCCTGACGTCGTCTTTTTTGATGGAATCATTATCATATTACGCAACCATGTAATTCCAGAAATTGATCGCATTAAAAAAAAATAGCAATAATTTTTCAAGCCAGTACATGGAAGTATTATGATATATTTATCTAACAGAGCTGTACAAAGATAACTCAAAGTGATTTCGTTGTCTTCCATCACCTGTATTGCTGGATGTAACGGTCTGAAATATGAAGCTAATGGTAAACTCTTCTATCATTTACAAAGCTTATAAAATTATATCGTATAAAGTAGCTACCTAAATATCAAAAACAGTATATAGTGTTTTAAAATATTTATAACAAGAAAGAAGTAATGATTTTTTTAACTTGGACGTTCAAGTGACTAAAATCGTCATCTTAATATATGTATGTCACAATTAATTTACCCATAAATGATGCATTCCTCCTTGTATTCATTCCCTATCCTTCGTTAACAGTCATTTTCTTTTTGTTTCTTTGTTCCCAAGTTTCCTCTATTTTTTGTGTTTGCACATGTTTTATATGCTGTTTCAGTCTATCACGATTCCTCTACCGTTTCCGTTTGTTCGGGATTGTTTTAATATTCCTAGATATTTGCCTACATTTCCTACGTTTCATGTATTATTCCTGCTGACCAACGTTTCCTCTACTGTTTCTGCTTGTTCAGGCTTGTTTTAATATTCCTAGATATTTGCCTACATTTGCTACGTTTCATGTATTGTTCCTGCTAGCCAACGTTTCTTCTACCGTTTCCGTTTGTTCGGGCTTGTTTTAATATTCCTAGATATTTGCCTACATTTCCTACGTTTCATGTATTGTTCCTGCTAGCCAACGTTTCTTATACTGTTTCTACTTGTACGGGCTTGTTTTGATATTCCTAGATATTTGCCTACATTTCTTACCTTTCATGTATTGTTCCTGCTGACCAACGTTTCCCTTATTGTTGCTCTTTGTCCGTGTTTTCTTCATTATGTTTTTTTTTTGTTGTTGTTGTTGTTCACATTTTATCTCAGTTTCTTTGTTTCTTCTATTGTTGCTTTTTGTCTACGTTTCTTCTAATTATTCCGTTTTCTAGCTTGTTCTTTACTGTTTCCACTTACATACGTTTCTTCTTCTTCTTCTCATGTTTATTCTGCTAGCTCGGCCTCTTTACCTATACACTTCTACCATTTCTGTCGTATATGCGCTTGTTTCTATGTTTTCTAATAATACTTATCCAAATTTCCTCTGTCTCTTACTGTTGTCCGCATCTTCTCTCCGATTCCTCCACATTCCCTTTGCTGTGCCTACTTTTCATTTTTGCTCATGTTCCCTCAAAATGCTTACTTACATATTATAGTTCTATATCGTTACTGTCTCATTCCTTATCAACGGGTGTCTTGATTTATTATTGCCAACTAATATAAATGGTATCACACAATGGAATTTTGTGTTTATATGTATGTGTATGTTTATCAATGTTAGAAATTTGGCTAAGTGTCAAAAGTAAAAGATTTGTGATAGAAAATCTTTCTTCTTAAGTTCACAGTTGGTCACATTTTATTTCCTGATTCCGTTTCTTCGCTTCTTTTATACTTTGATTTCTATCGATTAAACAATAGAATAATATTTTATTTGCCTGTTAAAGCAATTTATAAAACATAAGAATATTTAGTAATAACTTATTTTTGTGTTTTCAAATAATTTATTACGCCTTACAAACTCTCTGTTATATTTCTTATGACGATTAGCTTCAATTAAGATAAATTAATGAGCTAAATGATACATCTCGGTTGTTTCGTTAATCACTAGTGTTAAATGCACTAACTAACTGATAGCTGTAATTTGCAAATGGTTATTCTTGATAATGAGTTTATTGTACTTTAATTCAATTATGTTTTTAATTAATCTTTTCAGACCAGCGTTTTCTGGAGAAAGTTGCAATGTTGGTCAAGCGCAGTCATTTCTTTGCCTAAGAGTGTTTTATGACGTAATGTGCAATACAGCTTTATGTATCATGTGACACCAGTTTTTCATGTGAATATGTCTTTCTATGACTATACCTAAATAAAATAATTATTAAAGCACCATATCTGAGCCAATGTGAGTGGCTTATATGGCTTTCCTTTTTAGCTTACTCTTCTTGTTACCCAAACATGAAAAGTTACCATGGCAACGTTTCAACAATTATGGGGGAATAACCAGCATAACATGTTTGTTTAATAACTTGTGTCGAATGTTTCCTTACATAGAACAACTAAAAAATGTTAAAACTTCATGAAGTGGCAGCTAAATTAACGTTCAGTACATAGTGGTATTTAACACAAAATAATCCATCTTAAAATCGGTGATTAACATCTTGAAGAACTTATTTATAGGAGCTAAATAATATTCGATATTTGGAGCACAGTTTATAATGAAACGTATAAGATGCAATCATATGTATATTATTACAAGGAATATTCAGAATTCTTTTCATTACTTTACATACTTATTTATATACATACATATCAATGGGGAAACCTAACATTAAAATATCCCATGAACTATGTAACACTTTCTGTATGTATATAATTTAAATAAAACATTACTGCGTAAGAGTTATAAATTCTGAAAACCTCCACATCCAACGTCCTAAAAACAACACTTTTAAGCAACAAAATATTTCCAAACAAACTGTATGGAATATATATGCATATACATATACCGATAGTGATTATAAATTCTAATATACACCCAGTTTTTGTTCAAAATCTTGTTTTATGATGTTTTAATATTTTGAAAACATTTATTGATACGCTTGTGACTTATTGTATCAAAGTTATAGTACCCTACTATTACGTCAATATATTAAATTTGTCGAATGAATTTTAACCACATATTTAACACTTTTGGGTTTCCAGCAAACAAATTTATAGTCCTGCCTCTAAAATATTTTGCTATTTTTAATCAGTCTTGATAAAGCCTTTAGGTTATGAGTAATGGATAAAAACCACCAAACGTTCAATAAAACAAATATCAGGAATATTTGAAACAATACCTATTTGCAATATACAGTATTTCAAATTGTGGACTATAACTTATCACATGGGTTAGCTGTATGAAGGACTTTAAAAGTTCAAAAAAAGAGGACATTAATCACTTGCTGGGCAAGTTGTGCCATTATTCATTCTTCAGCTAAAGGGCGGAAACACATAACACACCTGAGGTTAACCGAAGCGGGGTTAGTTACTGCTGGGGGTTCTACCTCAACTTGAATAACAACAACTTCACGGGACATAACCTATGGGTAACACTACCTAAGTACCTCGATATGACTTCATTAATGGACAATATTTCCCAAGAAAGCTTATTAAAGGTTTGAATCATTAATAAATAAATAATATAATATTTTTGTTTTCCTTCCATGTGGGTTGTCCGTTTGTCTTCATGCTTATAACTTAAATTAGAATTTTTCAGAGTTTGCAAACTATTTAAACAGCGCTCACTGCGGATTTGTTGTAAGATAAATTTCTAACCTTAAATCGAGTTCCTTAAAATTAAGAAACATCATTTTAAAACCATATATTTGTAATTTCTACCACATGAAAACGTAGAGGTTCCATTATCTGCTCTTAGACAGTTCTCAAAGCAGGACATATATATATCTCGTAAAAGAATGTAATCTGTAAACAAAAAAATACTTTGTTTTTCCCACAGATTAAATCACAGAATATTAATTATTTGACATTTAACTTTCTTATTTGTGACTGTATAAAGAATACTCGCCACGAAATTAAAACGCTTACTTTTGTTAAAGCAAATTTTTTTCTAAAAACTCCTTATCTCAAGTTACTTTGTGTCGTTTGATTTAAAATGTTCGTTATTACAGTTCACATATATGCTGAAATTAACGTTTGCACATTATTGACGATCTTTTTCTATTGAAGATAATATATTTAAACAAAAACGAACATTTTTTAATTTCCAAAACATAAACTTTTTATTTTCATTTTTATTATCAACTAAGCAGTCGGTATTCATTGAATAAAAGACGTAACGGTCATTTTCTTAAGAAGTTCTGGAATTTAATTATGGTGAGAACAATTGAAGATAAAGACACCACAATCAGAACAGATCAATGGTGATATGGTGAGAACAATTGAAGATAAATACACCACAATCAGAACAGATCAATGGTGAAATTTTAGAAAACACATACCTCTCACAAATATTTCGGCTTCCGGTGAGACAGCGATAAGTTTACAGACTTACAATGCTAAAAGTCGGGGTTCAATTCTCGGCGGTGGACAGAGCGCAGATAACCCATTGTATGACTTTGCGTTTGAAATGAACAGAAATATTTTATGGCCAATGTATTTTTTAATATTGGATTTTGTTTAAGTTTGTGTTTTAAGGTAGTAAAAAGATAATGTGTTTTCTATATGCCAAAAAATGAAGTGTTTTTATTTAATTAAACACCATTTGGGTTAAACATTAACTATCATCTGATTTTAAATCAAGTAGCATCTTGATCTATTCTTTTTTAACACTGTTTTGCAATACACAATATTTTGGTCAATTCAACATGTGTCAGTTCAAAAGTTTTTGTTGTTGTTAAAAGGGGGCTGTAATGTGTGTACGTACTGGCCAACCCTAAAAAATAGTTTTCCTATGTTAAATTTATGCCGGTATAATAGGAACATCTCTATATTGTTCTTTTATTCTTCTTGATTTAAAGCTCTGAGAAATTACTCATTTTATTCTCTGACACACCCACCATTTTACTGTATTAAAAGTCTATACATAATAATACAATTCTCCTGACACAGTACATTTTGCTAACAACTATTTAATTACGATTGAGAGAAGCGTATGATATAGCATTAGAGCAGAAGGTGTCAAATCATATGTAGTTAATCCAAATTATAGCACACACCTTTCCGGATGACTCATTAAGAAGATTTCAAGAACAACATATCAAACGTACTCGCCCATGGCCTGAAGCATATACAATAAAACGACCAGGAAAGGAGCGGTAAAAAGTAAACCGTTACTTACAGTGCAATAACTAGCTTTGTAAACACATACATCTCTATCCATTTATGTTTTATTAAACATGAAAAGCTTCGTGATATTTATATTAGAAAGCCTATAATTACTCAAGTCTTTATTATACTTTGCCGAATATTCTTACTAATAGCGTAAATTACTGTGTTTAATATGTACGTTCAAATGGAGAAAAATATATGAGATATTGTGAATTGTTTATATTCCCGAAGAATACATGTTCATCGCTTGTTTACATGTATCTCAACAGTACCGGAAAACAGTGTATGTTTATCATTTTTCAGTAATTTTTTATGAATGGGTATAAAATATCGTGTTACTAAAGAAGAATTCAGATTATGTTTCGTGCTATAAATTGTTCAGAAAACAGGTGCCAACAATCACTACAACGGTTACTTTTTCTTCTGTCACCTTAAATAATAATCAGACGCTGTTCTATGCTCTATGTTTTTTAGGAAGAATTTCACTTTATCGGTTATCTAATTGCCATATCCAGAGCTGCTGGAACACTTAGAAAACAGTAAACTTTGTATATACCTAATACAGTATTATTTATGAGAGTCGTGTACGTTTCTTTAACACGCTTCTACTGAAAACAGTAAACTTTGTATATACCTAATACAGTATTATTTATGAGAGTCGTGTACGTTTCTTTAACACGCTTCTACTGAAAACAGTAAACTTTGTATATACCTAATACAGTATTATTTATGAGAGTCGTATACGTTTCTTTAACACGCTTCTACCGAAAACAGTAAACTTTGTATATACCTAATACAGTATTATTTATGAGAGTCGTATACGTTTCTTTAACACGCTTCTACCGAAAACAGTAAACTTTGTATATACCTAATACA
>NW_013665626.1:738494-774494 GCF_000517525.1 Limulus polyphemus
TTACAAACAAACAAACAGACTCGATTTATGACAAATAGAGTTTCTAAAAAATCCAGACAAATAAATACAAAAAATTAATGTCCGAATATTTCGAAATTAGAAAAAATACATTTTTTTTCAATGAAAGCAGTTTTACTTAGGTTGAAGTTATTGTTGTGGTTTAGATTTCCTTTTCTGTATAACATGCAACATACAAAAGATGAAGCTAATTATTTTGTAAGAAAATAAGGTGATCAAAAGAAACTGCTAAGACATCCAATGATTTGCAATTTCATGTTTTATCTGCAGAAAACAACACAGAAATTACATGTATGTTGTTTTATAATCAGTTGAAAAAAAAATAGTGCTGGGCTACTCACTATAGTACTCTATTAAATACAATCTTTTTTATGTCGTCCGATCACTAAATATTTCTTTTTATATAATTTCGTTTTCATTCTAAGATCGCTGGGATTCTTTCCTAGTTACCTGTAGTTTTACATGGGATTTCTAATGTTTGAAGATTTTTCTATAATTTGCAGTTTTGAACAACTTAATTGGATCATGAAAGTTACAATTTTTTTATAACAAATATTGGTTATTGGTTGTCATTTTTACGTTATCCTTAACCTGTTAGCTTCTCTAGCAACGTTATTTGCATTAAAAAAGGAAATTGAATTAAGAGTATTCGAACTGATGATAAATATTGTCTATAGTTATATATGTCGCTTATAAGAATTTAAAAACTAAAATTTAATTTCAGGATTAAAGTGTCCAGAACATAGAGGAATTGCGCTCATTTATCTGAGGATGCAAGTGTGCAATACAGAAGTATCCCACCCACTTATCTAAACTAATATTAAGGATTGAAGTGTCCAATATAGAGATATTCCATACACTTATCTATATTAATCTTCAGGATGCAAGTGTCCAATATAAAAGTATTCCGTTCACTTATCTAAGTTAATATTCAGAATTCAAGTGTTCAATACAGAAGTATCCCACCCACTTATCTAAGCTAATCTTCAGAACTCAAGTGTCCAGTATAGAGGTATTCTACCCACTTATCTAAAGTAATTTTCAAGATCTAAGTGATACATTAGAGAGATATTCCTAAACTAACGTCCGGGATTAAGCTGATTCAATAGAGAGGTATTCCATCCATTTAAGTAAACTAATATTTGGGATTAAAGTATTCAATATAGAGGTATTCTACCCACTTATCTAAATTAATTTTCAAGATCTAAGTGATACATTAGAGAGATATTCCTAAACTAACGTCCGGGATTAAGCTGATTCAATAGAGAGGTATTCAACTCACTTGACTAGATTAATAAACACATTTACTCACTTGAATTCAAGTCTTTAAAAGTCTTTAGAGCACAAAATTATAAATAGTTCGGTTATACTACATAGTATATTCTAAGAAACCCATATTTCATACGAATAATTTATTATAATGATTGACAGTGTGTCAACTTTAATTATATATAACCTTTTTCTGATCAAAGTAAATTATTAACTTATATTACAGCAGCCCTGAGTAATAAAATTAACTACAGAATCATGATAGCGTTACACACCTTCAGGGATTAGCTAACTATAAGAACGGCTACATGGGCTGAATCCCAGGAGGTTTCACAAAGTGTGGGTTACGAGCTATGGTGCACTGTAGAGTAGATCCTACGACAACATACTGCTGAAAACCCTCTTTTATCTTCAGTAAAATCTCAGGCTGTGTTTCGTAGTTTAAAATAGCCAGAGACAATAATATGATAACCTACCAAGCTGCTTTGGATGATTATTTATGATCTTATTATGAATTCTCCCCGTGTGTGTGAAATACCCTTATAAGACCAATTATCAGCGCTGAGAGCTGTCGGTGATTCGGTGTGAGTGGAGTATGCATAGACTGCCAAAGGTAAAATTTTCTTGTCATAAATATATGTTAGTCTAACTCATTCTATTTTAACGTATTAATTGGATAGTACTTGTCAATATTATGTTATTTAGGCATAAGTATACATGTTTTTGTTTGTTGTAACAGAGTGATCTCTTCTGTATTGTCAATATCAAAATGTCTACGTGCGTGTTATAGCTGTGTTACAATATAACACTTCAAAACCTATTTCTTTTCGTTCGTTTTTACGCTATCGCATTAATAAAGAATATACAGTCTTCTCAGTATCCTTCACATCTACGGATAAGATGTTTATTACAACTATTACCTTTAGATTGTTTGTAATGTATCGGGTGAGTAAATCTCGACACATTTCAGTACTTGAGTCCATTTCACTAAGAAATACAAATACACCTCAACAATTTTAACAATAAACTAATCTAATCAGCAATGATATTATGAAAAGCATAACCATTTTATATAACGCCGATTGATACCTTATGTCTCTAATTAGTTACTTCCTTGGGAGATTTTAAAGATCATCCCGATTAAACTCTAACAAATAGTAAAATGTGTGGAAATTATATTAATCAAACCTTTCTTAAATTTCAAAGTATATTGCTTATGTTCCGTTATCAGTCTGCAGCTTTAGAGTAGTCAGAGCCTTTGTAAGACAGAGTTTAGAATGTTCTGTCCGCTAGTGACCTATAAAAAATATAAGGCAAAGCTTAGGGTGCCTCATCTGCTAGTGATTTATAAGCAGTATATAGAACAGCCTTTACAGCGTCCCGTCTGCTACTGATCCATAGAGAATACAAAACAATAAAGAACAACAAACGCTAATGATCTATAAGAAGTATGCAATACAAAGTTTAGGATATCCTCTCTGCTAATGATCTCTAAGAAGTACAAAAACCAGAGTTAGAGTGTCCTATCTACTAGTAATCTATAAGGAGGATATAAGACAGAGATATAAGTCATCCGCTAATGACCTATAAAAATTACATTAAAATACAGTTTAGAGTATCCTCTCTGATAATGAACTCTAAGCAGTACAAAAAACAGAGTTAGAGTGTCCTAGCCACTAGTAATCTATAAAGAGGATTTAAGACAGAGCTTAGAATGTTCCATCCGCTAATGACCTCTAAAAATTACATTAAAATACAGTTTAGAGTATCCTCTCTGATAATGATCTCTAAGCAGTACAAAAAACAGAGTTAGAGTGTCCTATCCACTAGTAATCTATAAAGAGGATATAAGACAGAGTTTAGAATGTTCCATCCGCTAATGACCTCTAAGGATTATGTAATAGAGAGATTTGCTAATTGTCACTGAGCAATGTATAAAGCAGAAGTTAGAGTTTCATATCCGTTAGTGTTCTATAATGAGTTTATAAGACAGAGTTTAGAGTGCCATATCCTCTAGTGATCTCTAAGGAATACGTAAAATAGAATTAAGAGTGTTCCATCCGCTAGTGAACTTTTAGGAGTACATAAGAAAAAGCTTACGGTATTCTGTTTGCTAGTGATTAAGGAGTTCATAAGATAGGTCTTAGAATGTCCCATTGCTTGGGATCTTGAAAAAGTACATAAAATAAAGTTTAGAGCACCCCACCTGCTAATTATCTATAAGGATATTCGTGAGAAATTTTATCTTCTGGAATTTGATGTATTGTATTTAATGTTGACATACTATAACAAGTAATGCCCCTGACTATACAGGGACTGGCAAATCGACAGAGAAAAGCTTAGTTATGAATACAAGACATGACGTATAGATTTTGTATGGAATGTTATGTAAATCAGGTACTTTAGGTTTGTGAAATCGAGATTCAGAATAAAAAACAATATTGGAACATCTTGCGAAACTACAAAAAATGTCTCATTTGTTTCAGTAATTTACCAGTTGTAGAAACTTTAGTTTTTTGAAGTATGTTATATGTTACAGTACAATATCTATAGGTTTTATAATGCAGTTTGTTTTCACTCCTTGGCAAACACCAAACAAACAATAGATAAAAGTATAGTAGGTGTTAGAGTACCTCGACCATGCTTCTTTTACATCACCTTACCAGCTTAGAATAAATGTAATATTGTGGTCTGTGTATGCTGTTCTCGCTACCCTTCGTTTTGAATTTTGCCCACAAATTTATATTTATGGCCCCCAGTGGCACAGCGGTATGTCTGCGGACTTACAACGCTAGAAACTAGGTTTCGATACTCGTTGTGGGCAGAGCACAGATAGCCCATGATGCAGCTTTGTGCTTAATTACAAACAAAGAAACAAAAAAATGTTTATGCCGCTTTTTAAAAATGAAATATGTGAGAGTAAAGTAAATCAGAGAAAAACGAGGGTAAACAAAAGGATGGTGGAAAGGTCAAAGACACACATTTTGGCTATGTGTCTCCCAGTGTCATCAAGTTAGTTCTGGGCATTGTTATCCTGTGTGATAAAAGTGAATTGAATGTCGTTTTGTTTGCATGATATGTTATGTCTTCTACATATTATGTTAAGTATTTGTCTGTGATATATTCGTCCTTTGTTTATTGGTGTAATGTTTGTAAAAACCTGTGTGGCTGGTTAATGAATAGATTAACAGAAGCACTAATCATTCTATTTGACATCCCAACAAACTGTAATATTTTAATGGCAGCGCCACGATTTAGAGTAGAATTTGAAGTGATGCTGAGGGTATAGTACCAATATAACCAGAATTTGAAGAAATACCAAGTACATCAGTAACTAGAATTTGAGGAAATACTGAATAAACCAGTAATCAAATTTGAATAGCTATCAAGTGAATCAGTAAGTAGAGTTTAAAGATAGACTAGTTGAGATAACTTGCTTGCTAGAACTTGAGGAACATTGTCGAATGTGAAATGAAGACGTGGCGTTTCGTGACAGAAAAGAATCAATTTATGGAAGATGAATCTTTTTGCTTTAAACATTACAGGATGAATAAAACAGGTTAAAGGTTATATTGAAAGTGAATCAGTAAATCAGGCCAGTAATAATTCCTCTGTAAGCTGTCTTGTGTAGGGCTTAAAGTATTTGGATACTGGTGTTATTTTAGGGAATGACTTCAACAAACCAAGCATACCATTAAAGAATTACTTTTGTCTGACGTTAGCATTAGTGTAGGGGATATTAAACATTAGGTGCACAAACCTGGTTTTTTCATTCTTGATAATATCCTGCATAGGCAAACATAATCAAGAACGTAGAACATGATGTTTTTATACAACTAATGTTATCACAAGATAAATAAAAAATTGGGAATTTAAAAACCTGCAAATAGAGATTGTAAAAAAGTAAGGAAACAAGGCTGGAGATACTGTACATATTATTTACTCAAACTAGAAATCCCTATTTTGGCTCCACCAAATGTAATTCTAGGTAACAGCATGGAGCCAAAATAGGGGCTTGTTGTTGGAATAACTAATGTCTACAGTATCTTTTGTCTTGTTTCCTTACTTTTTTTACGATCCCTATTTGCAGGTTTTTAAATTCCTAACTTTTTACTTATATTGTGATAACATGTTTACACTAGAATCATGGTGTTGTTGTTGTTTTTTTGTTTATGTAAAATTTAAAAGAAACAAATCAACTTTTCAATACCCTACGACCCTCCTTATTTAGTATTCTACAAAAGTTTTGGGTGCAATATACCAAGCTGAGTGGATTTTCTTTTCCTTGTAAGTCTGACATGTGTGCTTTTTTTGTGTGTATTTGATATGTGTAAAGCCTTAGCAGTCAATAGTAAATATTTTAAAGTGTTGTTTGAACTGAACCTTTACTGTTTAAGGTGCCTTTTGGCCGAACGTTCTTTTAGGGTTTTGTGCAATTCCTTGCGATCCCTATCGTGGTTCATGATAAATAAAACTGACTATAAAGGTGAAGTGAAAAGGCTGAAAAGGATATAAGTTAACAATCTAAAAGGGTGTTCGGCATTTTACAAATGTTCACATTTGGATCATCAGGAACAAAAGTATAAGGAAGAATTTAACCACAAAGAGAGAGGTGTAAAAACTATCACGTGATAGAGTAATGCAGCAGATTGTTAGATATACACGACTGTTCGTTTTGAGTTTAGTATGAGAGTATTATTTAGTTTTTGTTGTGTGCGCGTTAAAGTAAGTTATGTTTAGAAGCGATAGTTATGGCAAATTTGCTTATGTAACTGTTTATGAACCATTTGTTGTGTAGTGAACTGACGTCATGTTACTGGAACCTTCTGAATTTTTCTCGTTGCTTTAAATGAGAATATATTGTTACATCATAACGTCTCGTAGTTTGTAGAAAATTCTTGGCCTCAGTCGGGCAATATATAAATATAGGCGACCAAGTTAGTGAAAGTAAAAGTGAAATTAGACTTTGTGATTGTGAGTTTAGCCATAAAGAACGTATAAGTATCAATTTCTAAAATGAAAGTGTCACAGCTTGTATTGCAATAACAGATATAAAGGATAATAATTTGTCTTGTCAAAGGGTGTTCTGAAGTGACTGAACTCGCCTATGTGGACTTTGACGAAAAGGAAACAATTATTTATAGTTCTGGATACAGCTGTGAGAACCAATAGTGTAGCGAATTTTTGTACATACGTTTGACTTGCTTTGAATATATTACGTTGTGTTGTATGTTTATTGTTGAATTTATCGCCAACAAGTCACAGACACCTACTTTAAATAAGTCGGCTCATGTTAAACCTGACACAGATAAAGTGGGAACCGGAATGACAAGTTAAAGGGGTTTCAGTTTGAAAATGTAAATGGTTTCTTTATGTTTTCGATATCCTTCATTGAGCTCAGAACACAAAATCTCAGTACAGAAACATGATGTTGTATATTATGTATTGGTTGACTATACTGGCTACTGGAACTGAGAGGAGTATTTTCTACTCACGTCCACGCAGGACGTGGATGGAAAGATTTCTTATTTACAGCCCAAATTCAGACAAAATGTTAAAATGCGTTATACCATAATCCAGCTATGTATACATCACCTTTTATACTGAATAACATTTATAGGAAGAGAAAAATCCTTAACTCACACCAGTTTGTACAAGTATTTGTGCCTGTCTTGAAATGGGCTCACCCTTTCTAAGAGAAGACAAAGGGTCAAACCAATATGAGATTCAAGTTTTACCTGAGTGAAAGTATTAGTACATATTTATGCACTTTCAGCATTTGGTTAACAAGAATATCACACTGCATGCATAACACCTGCGCCAAATTTAGAAAAATTTACCTGAATATACCTAGCTAAAGATATATCTTAAGCTAGTTATAAAAGGATGAAATTCATACGTATTTCAGTCATTACATTGGCAAAATGAAACTGCAACAGCATGAAATATAGTAAAACTTATGATAGGCATTCACGTGTATGAGGTCTTTAGGAAGGCCTAAGAGTCGCTGTTATTTTATTCTTCCATTTTTGCACAAAGAAGATACACGCTAGATAGAAGGAGCCTTAAACAGCCATAAAAACATGTTAATGGTGTAGATTACATGGTTGAAATTAGTGGAAGAAAAATAAGAAGGATTGTTTATCATGTATATATGCTAATGCATTATAAAGAAATAGAGGCAGATGATACGACAGATCAGTTTTCAAGTAGACTTGACAACTTATGATTTCCTTAGCTTAGAATGTAGAGAACAGGGTAGTGATCCTTCTATGGCCGTACTAACAATGTTTATTATATATATATGTGTGTGTGTATGTATAAACAAGTAACTATAAATAGCAGGTAGAGTTACAAGATGCGCTAGATGAGTTTCGAAATGTCTTTTCTGACGTCCTTGGTAGTCGTCTTTATTCAGCATGAAGTTCGTCCCAATTGTCCAGAAAATCCATAGGCTGACAGATAAAGTTGCTCAGCAGTAAACCACTAGGTTAAAGAAATGTCTGGTTTAATAGTCGAATCATATAACTCTTAGGCGTCATCAATAGTTCCTGTGCCTAAACATAGTGGTAGCCTGGTAAGTAAGTCTATTAGGGAAAAACAGATTTTAGAACGCCGCCTCGTGGAGTTTTGAATCCCATGTCATTCCATTAAAAATGAAAGAAGCGTCTGCTACCTTCCAAAGGCTGATGGATCAAGTTCTTTAGAGGTTGAAAGGATTTTTATTAGTTTATGTAGATGATGTAGTCCGTTTCCAATAAAACTTATAACACTTACAAGGTTTTAGGCATGGACTGATACTGTCATTGTTCCGCACCGCAAAATTAAGAGTGAAAGTATTTATGTGCCAATTTGCAAAACCACGAACATATTATCTAGGCCACACTATAGAAGGAGGAAAATAAAATCAAGTGTTAAGTAAATAACACCAAGCTTCCACGACATTTAACTTATATGTCGACAACAAAATAAACCAAGGAATGCTGTGATGTTTGTATAATTTATATTAAACTATTTATTCATGGCATGGCTTTGTTTGGAAAGAAAGCCGAAAATCAGCCTATTCTGATAAAGTGGGCAATAGCAGCTACACACAAAGTATATTCTATCATAGACTAATCTATAGTTAGCCTGTCAACAACCAAAATACCAGTGACATTGAACACACTGTTTAAAAGCCAGTAGGAATGAACTGTTATAATGTTTGAGTAGAAATACAAGTTTTCTAGTTAACATATCGATCATTTAGGCTTTCATGGGACTTTTATGCATTATTTTGATGAATTACTATCATGGGGGTCAGCAGTAAGTTTACGGACTTACAACGCTAAAATCTGGAGTTCGATTCCCCGTGGTGAAAGAATAGAAATAGTCTATTGTGTAGCTCTGCACTAGAAGTAGACAAATTAATGAATTATTGATCATTAAGACACTTCACATATATGTGTCCTTGATTTCAACTTATTAGATAGGTTTAATGCTACCTTAAAAACTTCGTATGCGTTTTCTTATGCGATCCTTAACCGTATTTTTAGTTATTATACATGGATAAAATCAGCAATAGCCACTTGCTGATCAGTGAAGAAATTATAAATAATCCATCTACGAGACCACAAAAACATTGATGCTACAAAAACAGCAGTAACACAAAGTTATTAAACTAAACTATTAAGAAAAATGTATGTACAAGTATCAATGCTATGTTTATATATTTTTTATACGTATTAAAGAAAATATTTATAAAATATAACATTTATTTACATAAAAATATACATAAGCGTTTAAGCCATGTACTGGTGTAACAATGAAAAATTAAAATAACAAACGTACAGAATACAAATTAAATGTATCAGACTGATCTTATTGAATTTTGTGGTAGTTAGAGTGGCCCGGCATGGCCAGGTGATTAGGGTGTTCGACTCGCAATCTGAGGGTCGCGGGTTCGAATCCCCGTCACACGAAACATGCTCGCCCTTTCAGCCGTGGAGGTGTTATAATGTGACGGTCAATCCCACTATTCGTTAGTAAAAGAGTAGCCCAAGTGTCGGTGGTGGGTGGTGATGACTCTAGTCTTACAGCAAACAAAAAACAAACTAATATTATTTCAATCCTAGTCAGTCCAGGTCTCCTTTATCGAAAGAAAAAACATCATTAAAAATACTTGAAAGATGACTCTAGTCTTACACTGCTAAATTAGGGACGGCTAGCGCAGATAGCCCTCGTATTGCTTTGTGCGAAATTCAGAACAAACAATTATTGTTAGCTGCATAGTTTCATATTGAAACTATATGATGAAACGTTTGTTTATCGAAACCAGAGGTACAGTAACGTTCAACAGAAAATATCTAGTAATATTAACTACTAGCCTCGCTATGAATCAAAAATGAATATTAATGATAATCTTAAAGTCATTTACGCCATGCTTCTTGAAGCCATCTTCAGTAGAAGGGCCTAAATAGTCGCACTCACAAAACGAGGCAAGAGCAATCCATTAAAAATTCCAACCCTACTCAAAATGCCAAAGAAATAATTATTTCTCATCTCTGCTCAGTGCTAGCTGACAATAAAAACTATTTTTCAATAAATATTTAGACTTGAAGAATGTATGTATGTATATACGTTTCAAATTTTCTTTGGATGAGTAATGAAGTAACTGTCTTACATATACAAGTATATATGTTTATACACACATATATATAGAGCCCTAAACTACTTTCAAGTCACAGAGTTCAAACAGCGCTTCATTTACTGGATGACAAATAATCCAAACTTGCCATTATTGGATTCCCTTTTCACAAAAATGAACAAGAGACGGATATCTGGACCTTTAGTAATTTACAAAACGTGTTTCTTTCAAGCATTTTTAATGATGTTTTTTCTTTCGACAAAGCAGACCAGGACTGACTAGGATTCAAATAATATTAGATTGTTTTTTGCTTGCTGTAATATATCCGACAAATTGACAAGAACATTTGTATCCCTATATGACTACTCTCACTTCTTCATTACTTTAAACTGTTTTTCTATGGTTATTTTTCCCCTATTTTTATTTAGCCTGCTGTTTTTCATCCCAATAAATTGATTGCTCATCGTCGCCTTCCTTGTTGTTAGCTGTATATTATACATCATAGTGAAAAAATAAAAATAGATACAGACGTTCTTCCAGATGCCAGCGGTGAAAATGTCCGTTAAAAGTACAAGAGGACTGAGGAGCTGGGTGTACATTCGAACAAAACACAGCAGTCCATTATGATGTAAGAGGCAATGATATACTGTAGCGGATGTAGATAACGTAGCTGAGCTCATCAGTTCTGACAAAGCAACCAGCCCAAGCGGTTTACTTTCAACATATTTTATCATAACACTTTCTCTATGGCAGAAAATAATCTTAAGAGGGAACCCTAAATATGTCTCTTAAGCATCTGAGGAATATTTATTTAAAAATAAGCAAGATGTAAATAATTTCCAAACGGGTCGTGAAGATCATGCAAATTCGGTATACACATTTCGCAATAAAGAAGCTCTCTACAAGAAGGCAGTTTACTGAACATTTCAATTTAATTTTTTGAAGTATAAAATTGCACGAATCTGCCGTATCAAAACAATATAAGATATTTTTGAGTGAATCAGCACAAAAGAGAGAAAAAACTTG
This sequence comes from Limulus polyphemus, assembly GCF_000517525.1. NCBI lineage: Eukaryota > Metazoa > Arthropoda > Merostomata > Xiphosura > Limulidae > Limulus > Limulus polyphemus. Next base: position 749,434 of record NW_013665626.1, read on the forward strand.
TAAAAAATTAAGATGTAACTTTAGTCCTGGCTCCAGCTTTTCTTAACTGGGAGGGGAGGGGTATTAAGACATATAATGTGGTCAAATCTAAAATAAATCTAAAATTAGATTAATGTACGATATTACCTTGGGAGGGGGCAACGGTACTTCAGGGGCCCAGCTCCCTGCCCTCATCTCGTAGCGCCAGTCCTGCACAACTTAGGAACAGAAAATGCGTATTAAATAATACGACATTGATTCCTGTTTTATGTTTTTAATCCGTTTACGTAAAGAAGTAGTCTTAAGATTATGTATAACCTACAGTGCAGATCGTTTATACAGAAATTATCCAGCATGATAGCAACTTTTATTTTATAAACATGAGTTCCAACCATTTCACCTCTTCTTTCTTATTCATGTAATGCAAAAATTACGAATTGCATGAAAATAAAACATAACAGAAAAAAGAAATAGATTATTCAGGAACATAGAGACAATGAATAACTTACTCGAAACTTATCCATGTGTTTATCAGTTTTGGATATTACAATAAGTGTAATTTTCGTCGTTTTAAATACAACGGCTACTAGGTTATTTTAACAAATCATTTTTACCAGTGATTCTGAACGTGGGGCGCACGCCCCACAGGGGGGCAATTTGAAAATGCTACAATAAGAAAATTTTTTTCATTTGGGTGTGAAATTTTGGTAAATTTCTAAATTTTACATTATATCATTATACCTCTTTAACACCAAATTTGTTTTTATATTAAGGGGCATCAAATTTTTTGAGGTGTCAAGGTGGGGCATGGAGCAAAAAAAAAAAAGGTTAAGAACCACTGACTTATACAGTTATTGTGTTCATTATCTGACGCTTCTACCATGCTATTCATTAGTAGAGACACCTAGATCTTGTATGTTACTGTGTGACATATAAATTTTCATATTTTGATCCACTGAAAAAGATGCGTTATAGGTGATGAATCATCTTTCCATTTACTTATCATCTGCCCGAAAACATGCGGTCGGTCATCATCCGTACAAGTGACGCTAAAGCATGAAACTGTAAGTTCAAGAAGCAAGTTATCCTGCGTGGTTTCCTTTCAATGTATATATAATTACAAATGTTCTCCCGACTATTTATTTTTCTGTAAGACACTGTTTATAGCAAGCCTTTATCTAGTTCTTAAGCAGCGAATATGTATATGTGCCCCACGTATAAGTACAACATGAGTAGCGAATAAAATTATTTATTGTATACTTTGTACAAACATTCAGATCTGTGAACGACAAACACAGAGCAAGAAAGAAAAAAAGGGCGTGCTTTTAAAGGTGCCCTGCCACTTTAGTAAACAGGCTGAACAAAACTAGTTTGTTTGTTTGAAGTTAAGCACAAGGCTACACAATGGGATATCTGTGCTCTACCCACCACGGGTATCGAAACCCGGTTTCTAGCGTTGTAAATCCGCAGACACACCGCTGTACTACTGGAGGCGAACAAAACTAATGAAATTATTTTGTGATATAAAAAATTAGTTCAATAGACAATTTCAGCAATAGCAAACGTCATAAAGAAAATTCGCAGATTTGTAGAATCATTGGATCCGAACATGTGTTTTATGTTTGGCTTATTGCATTAGATTTGATGGCTTATTTAAATTAATTTGGGGTTTTCCTAAATAAAACAGTCTGCTTCTCATCTCCAATATTAGCATGGTACAACGCTATATCACCCCTTAGTGGCACAGCGGTATGTCTACGGACTTACAACGCTAGAAACTGGGTTTCGATACCCGTGGTGGGCAGAGAACAGATAACCCATCGTGTAGTTTTGTGCTTAGCTACAAAGAAACAACACTATATATTTTTCAGTGTATATGAAGAATAAGAAAAGCGGTGTGCTACAAAGGAGAGATAGGATTTTACAGGCAATAAAATTAAGTATTTTGTATTCTGGTGTATCGTGGTTAACCTTAATAATTGTGACAACTCGAAATTGAAGAAGTATTTACTATGATTATATGAATTCGCACCAAAAAAAAATCTTTATGATTAGAAATATAATAGCGGACGGATATTTTAGCGGGTTTTCTTTTAATCAGTCGTGTACCCATATCCTAGTTAAAAAAAGAAAGAAAGACACAGACAGGACAATATTGGTGGGAAGTGGACACCGTGGAAAACTCATATATAGCCTTCCTCAACCTTTCGAGTGATCTCATACATGTGTTATTATGATAAATAAGTGGCCCGTGAAATAATAAGATATTGAATATGTTTTAAAGTACTGAAGCCGAAGATGGCTTATATCTTTGTACATACCTATTAAAAATTTCTTATCAGAGCAAAACTGAAAATCCACCTTGTAATGAGTGTAACTAAATGAAATACACTTTTTTCACGTTCTTACTTGGAATGCATTGTTTCACCAATTCGGATATTTTCAGCCGTAAATCCAAAAATATCTTATGAAATTCAGACAGCTTAGGAGATTTTAGGTCAGTACTAAGTCTATATAATAAGCTAACAAAGTAAAACAATCTATTTAATGGTTTCACGTGCAAAACAAACAAACATCCACAACGACTTTGCCTTTAGCTAACTGCATTTATTAACTATATTTGCAATAGAATGAACATTATTATGCTAAGCTTTCTGAATCAGTTACCTGTTCCATTGTCAAGTTGATAATATAAAACTGTTACTTCAACTCGCCTTTTAAGATAAAAGTGTTATAGTAACGCACTTTTAGCACTTAGAATGCCCTACTATTTTCGGTAATTGTATTGTCGCTATTTGTTAGAATGCCCGACTATTTTCGGTAATTCTATTTGTTAGTTTAAGCATATATATCATGCCTAAAATATGTATATTTTGTCTTTTGTTTTAAGTTGTTATTATAAGTTAGTACCGGTAGGAGATATTTAAGTGAATAAGTAACATTTTCAATAGTAATAAAAGTGTTTTTAATTCATCTGCCCTAGACCACCACCATCGAAAACACTGCCTGGGCCATGATCAAGGCGGAAAGAGTGTTAGGCCTTGCGGTGGGATCACCAGTGGGTCAATACTTCTTCACATTCACGCACGCATAGGTGTAGGGTGGCGTGCTTGTTTCTCGAACTCGAGCGTTTCGGTAAGAGGCTGAACAGAGAAAATTGGTAGCTTGCAGACGGCAACAACACCTCGATGATGATGTATTACCAAGCAAGAGGGATAATTGTCAATTTACGCGCAAACAAGCAGTAAGATATCCATAAAAGTCGGCCCCAGAAAGAACATGTCCGAAAAACAGCACAACTGCCTTTCGGCTTAAGTAAAAAGAGAAAAATTGAGTGACAGACTTTGAATATTGCAAGAAGAATTCCCATAAGATTTTTTTTCCCACTGCTTCTTTCTCTTCGTGTTAAAAATCAGCAATGCACATGGTGTCCAAAGCCTCTAACTTAACCCAACTGTGTAGGTATAAACCGTTTCGTATAACTGTCTCCATGGTTTTATCAAAAATTCATTAAGAAGTAAATCTGAACAGACTCGAATCATATAATTGCTTTACCCATTCGATTTATTTATGTGCATGTTCTGGTCTAAGGTGAGAATGTTACATTGGTGATCATTTAATGTAAAATTACCACTTTTTTACCTTTGTATAAACTTTACCAAAACATTATCTTAAACAAAAGAATCTATATAAATATAATAGTACAGTCTGTTATCTGTTCTATGTCCATGTAACTATTTCGCAGGGTGTGGATGAATCTTCACCAAAATTGGTATGGAGGCTCATGATCCATGCCGGAGTACATACAAATTTTCGGTTTTGCGTTTTGCGGTTTTTATGGTAATTTTTTTTACCACTAATAAATTTGGTATGGAGGTTCATTGGATCCATGGAAAGATACGTACAAAATTTTGGTTTTTCAGTTTTATGGGCATTTTTTGCGTCTTTTACAATTACATATAGGGAAAGCAACTTTTCATGTCCTAAGATAATCTTTCATTAATCATGAATTTACATAACTTCCGTCCATGGGACGGGTACTCCAGCTAGTAGAGAATATGACTTGTATAATCGCCAATTATTCAGTTTTTGTAAATAAAACTTTTAATATCTTTAAATCGTCTTTTAATCTCTTTCTTTTTTGTATTAACTGTAAACAGTAATGAAAAGTTACGTGATTATCTATCTACAAGTACGTGTAAATGTCTATTGCGCAACGAGAATATAAATAAACAAAATAAGCAACCTAAAAGTTGGTCCACACTCTCACGTTGTGAAAGAGTTATATAAACTAGAACTAATACAACATAACTGACGGGAAGAAATACTATTTCAAAGTGACCTGTGTATCATTTGTATACGGTAACATTCATCAAATCGGTAGTTGAAATATTTGATTCAATACATTTTAAGCTTTCTTTCAGTACATGTTCAAGAAGTGTAGTTATTTCAAAATCTCTAACAACTATATTTTTCGATCAGAGACTAATATTAGGCGAACGAAAATATTCATGTGACTATCGGAAAACAGCTCAATTTACAGGTGACTGTGTATATGTGAATTTGCAGCAATGTCATATTTAAACACCTCTCATGACCATTCTCAGCTGGGCAATAGAAATTCTCATTCAATCTTTTGGTTCATCCTGTAGTATAGAATTATGTGTACTAAAAAAATTCGTGTCTGCTATTTTACTTCTGAAACTTCTCTCCAATTTAATGCGGAAGCTTTGAAATATTAACCAAGACAATGATTACTGCTATCAGTTAATATAGGGACGTTGACGGCTAGTAGAAACACTGCAGGACTTCTGTAAGCTGGGATCCCATATATATATTATATATATATATATATATATACCTTCATCTTACTCGAGCACCATTAAAAAGACGATCTGAGCTCCATCACGGAATGACTTCTTGATGCTTTTAAAAGAGCCGATATCAGCGGATAGATAAAGAGGTATAGTGCCTCTGTGTCTTCTCTCTCCCCCCGGTTTTTTTTTTTTCGGTTTTCAGGTCCATAAATAGAGATAACACATGGAGGAAATATTCATCATCTGCTTTGTAGATAGACTCTCCAGTCATAATACCGACTGAAACACGTAGAAATAGGTGGCTAGTGCTTTGCAAGGTGGTAGGATAAAGTAGCATTCCAAGGTGAAAAAACGTCGGTCTTCTTAACTGTCTTTCTGTTAATTATGGTGTGAATAGGTTGAATCATCTAAGTAAATTTATAAGAGGTACATACAGCTCGTAAAAATTACTACATTTTTAAAGTAAAAATATTACGGGCGACTGTGTGATTAGGAAAGTACAAAAAAATATGGTTGGGTACTCAAAAACAAATAAAACTTACATTATGATTGGGTATTTTGACACAATAAAAATTGATACTCAAAAGCATTAGACTGTAACAGATATTCGAATGTTAAAGCTACACCAAGACGTGTCTATTATAATATTCCCTCGTTGTTATCCTATCGTTTTATAAACACAGGAAAGTGTTGATAATAATAGCTGACAAGTTTTGAGATATCTCATAGCAAGAGCAGTCAGTCTTACAATGTTTAAAATATACTTTCTTATTAACATTTTTCTACAAGAATATGATAATTTTTCTTACAACTATAAGAAACGAAGAAATGGCATGCTTAAAACGTACTATAAGCAATGACATAACTGTTATATAATTTTCTTAGAATTATCGCTGGAGACATATTCTGTACAAAAAGAAAACTAATAAATATACTTTTTTTTAGTATTTTTACTTACACTAAGGAAAAACAATACGATGTTATATATCTTCTTGTCGTGTTCCTTGCATTCAAATAATACTAGCTCTGTTAAATCCTCACTTTAAAGCAGACACGTGCACGCGAATTTTTAAAACAATTTGCAAAACAGAAGCACAAGGTACAAAAGAATAGATCCCACAACATTTCAGGTAATTATTTAAAGATATATGAATATCGTTGTTCTGGTTGGTTCCGCAAACAACTGTCTACTTACTCCTTGCCTTCTCAGGGTATCTTTTATACAAATATGTCATCTCAGTTGCTTCCTTATTCTCAATTTGCTAAGGTAACTGGAGAGTTAACCAGCCAATCACAACAACTGGTTGACAATTTTCCTAAAACCTATCTTTCTACTGGTAGAAAAAATATTTACTTTGCGTTATTTTTCAAAATAGTTTGAGATTCTGAAGCACCAGATATTTTCAGTTGTGCGTCTCTGTGAATAAATGCTATTTCTGACATAGAAGAAATATCGCCCAAACTCCGTATCCTTAAATCCTTCAAATATCCTGTTGTTGTTTTTTATGAATCACAAATTCACCATGCGCATAACTCTTATATATAACACATTTTAAAACTAAATGTGTTAATTGTGACTTATTCAGGTTCTTGTTCGTTTACATTAGTCACTTTTGATATTGAAATTCTACCTTTCACAAATAGATAATTTAAATGATAATTCTAAGAGCCCATGAGTGAAAGCAACTGAGAATATGAAATTCAAACACGTCACATCTGTTACATCTAGTGCCAACGTGACCATTAGTTCAACACCAGGGCTCATCAGTTTCATGAATAACGACTATAATAATGTCACCTCTAAATCTAAGAGGTTATTTATGTTATCGGTTTCTTTTACTTTGAAATCTAATTGCTCAGAGACCTAACCTATTAAAATATCAAATCCTTCAGCCATAAGATACTCAATTCATTTATGTATAGCCGAATTTTGAAATGCATATTTCACAAAATGCAAGATCTAATACTTGACCTGTGGATACATATACTTTATATTCCACAAGGATATGCATAAGAAGTCTTTATTTCTTTTTTTAAAGAGAATATCACTGTAAAATGTAACGACTGGTCATAATAAATCACTTTTCATAACTATTCTGTGTTATTTTTCCCATGTTCTCTACCATAAAAGTGCGTTTACCATTATCCAATATTTCTTTGGTTGTTGCTTTTTTATCATTTTCTTTAAAAAAGAGTTCGTGAAACTTTCAGATTAAATATCCATTTCCAATGTATGTTAAAGTTTAATATTTGTCTGATATGAACAGAGAATAATATTTTTAACTTACATGAAAACGTATTACGTCTATTATCGTAATTGACTCACGAGTACAATACCATACGTTGAACTGCATAATTGAGCTTAACAATTCTGTAACTGGACGAAAAATGTATGATATTCAATTTTTTTCAAAATTCTATCTTAACCCTCTACCATACGAAACTTAGACCATGAATGTTATAAGAAATTGCACATATTTCTACTGCTATTCAAAAGTAAAATAAATTGACTTATTCTGTAATTTATAAGTTAATTTCAAAAGCTAATAAACTAAATACCAGGACTACTTTTTACGCCTTTTTCTCTTTTTTAAGAGTATTTACGTAAAGAATTTTGATAAATTATCGATATAGTAACATTATATATCTACGTTGCCAGTAAAAGCTCAAAAACGTTTTTGTTTATTCCTTGTAGTCGTTTTAGAGCTATAAACGTTAGTTAACTTTCGATAGAAGAGAAACTTAGTACCTAATTTCGGAAAGACAATTTTACTAAATTCACAAACGAATTACCTGAAATCTAATTCATATGCCACACTGGGCAATATTATATAATAGACAATACTGTTTAAAACAAGCTTCTTACAATACGCTATGCAGCATATGTCACACACTAGGGACTATAATATAATACACAATACGGTTTAAAATAAGCTTGTTTAAAGTAAACTATGCAACAAACTGCAGAATACTGTATACTAGAATATGTTGCACCATACAGTTTAAAACATGCTTCTTAAAATCCAAAAACTCCAAATTTACTGAGTAGTTTAATTTATTTTTGGAAAAAGCGTAATGTTTAATGTTAATTAACTAGTATTAACTGAATTTAAAAAGTGAAAAAGAAGAAAAAAATATAACACTGTTTTCATCTTTGACTGTATTATCAATATCGTTTAGAAAGGTACTAACATTAACACTGTTTTCCTCTTTGACTGTATTATCAATATCGTTTAGAAAGGTACTAACATTAACACCGTTTTCATCTTTGACTGTATTATCAATATCGTTTAGAAAGGTACTAACATTAACACTGTTTTCATCTAGTGATCCTATAACAATTTTCCCTCTGTTGTTCAAACATGCAGTGACTATATGCTATTTTTTCTACAACATAACAGCAGTGTTACAGGTTATTGTATATGCTCACCAATATAAGTAGTGAATACGAACATAATAGATTTGTTAACGAGAGAAAGTTGTTATGAATATTGTCACCTAAAACGGCTTGTAGCCCGAACTGTACATAAGGAATAATTATTTTCTTGGTTTGGTGTAAAGTCCTTTACTCAACACTAATAACTTAAAATAATTTTTTTCATTGAATTTACAAATTTTAGTGGGGATAAGAATAATTATTAACAACAATTCTTTATTCTAGTTTTTTCTTATCTGTTGCGATCTATCTGTCCTCTTTTTACAGCAAAATCTACTCAAGATAATTAATACAAAAATATATTACATCTTTGTTGCTATTATGGTTCTCTACACGAGCATAACCAAGCTATACATAGACTTAATGAGTTTTATAATATTCGCTGTGACAGCTAAAACTATGATATTACACCTATTAGTGTAAAGTATAGAATTACACACACCAAAAACAAAACAGAAAAAAATTACGTAATAAGAGTTATTAAGTTGGAACCATGAATTGGAATTCTGACTTTATTAATTATGGCTAGAAACCGAGTTTCGATACCCGTGGTGAGAAGAGCACAGATAGTCCATTGTGTAGCTTTGCGCTTAATTACAAACAAACAAACTATTCTTCTTCATCGGCTTTTCCATTTAGCGGGGATCGCCGTACTTCACACGTGTTGCCCTTCTCCAATTCTCGTTCGTGTCTTCTTTAACCCCACCCTTTCAACGCTTTTCTAGCCTTCCCTATCTTCTCTTGCCGATAACTGGCAGTTCTAATGTTCTCTTTATTACTTGTTCTTCTTTTCGTCTCTTCAAGTGATTAAATCACCTCAGCCTCGTTTCTCTTGCCTTTTCCTCGATTACACAAATATCTGTAATTTCCTTATTCGTTCTTTTCTCTTTCAGCAGCACTTCCAACAGCTATCTCAGCATTCTCATTTGTGTTCATATCAACAAGCCTTCTTCTTTCTAATTCAGAATCCGGATCTTGGCTCCATAGAGGAGCACTGGTCTAATCATTTGGGTTTTCAGTGACCTTTTGTCACAGATTACAGTGGCTATTTTCTTCCATTTCTTCCAACCCACCAGAATTCTATCCCTCACAGCTTTCTCACTTCTTCCATCACTTTGGATTGTACTTCCCAAGTACCTAAAGTCTTCTACCTGTTCCAGCGGCTTCCCGTTTACTTCTGTGATCTTGACCTTCCTCTTTTTACCCCTCCCGCTCACCAAGACTTCCATTTTTCTGGCATTCACTTTTAAATCTCTTCTTCACAAACCTATTACTTTCTACTCTGTATTATTAATTATGACTTTCTGTTACTTCAGTTAAGAAACAAAAAAGTAACTTTAAAGACTATATGAAAATAAGAAGTATGACATGAACGCTCAACATGTTTGTTTCAGAAGACAACTAGTGAACAGCTCCCACCACCAACTTCTGGACTGCCCTTATCTGACCAAATAGTAGGATTCGACCGTCACTCTTATGGCACACCCACGGCCCCAAAGTGGAGTGCACGTTTTTGCGACAATAGGTCACGAACCACAAACTTTCATCTTCACAGTCCAAATAAACAAACTACTAGGCCACGCCCGGGACAAAAGCTTAAAGAAAGAAAAAAAAGGTATGAGATTATATTGATTATAAATTTGGTTGGTCAACATTTTAACTGAAATAATATTCTGTAAGATACCCAAATACTTCCCATATTCTTCTCTCTAAAACGAAAATGTTAGTCATAAGTTCAGCATCTAATTACTTGTAGATACATTTATTTCTAATATTTTTATTTTTTGCATTCCCTATAGCGCACACACCAAGTTCTTAATAGTGTTAGTCTTTTTTTTTTTTTTTGCTGTCCTCGTCATTACTAACTATTATGATGTCCATGATGTTAGAAAAACACGTAGGTTCAAGAAGTCTTGATTGAAATGAATAATAATCCTATAACCGGAGCACTTTCAAAAGGTGGACCTTTCTTTTTCAGGAGCAAACTGGGAATGGTCAAAATCCTCCAATTTTTATAATTGCTTGTTCATCATAAAACTGTTAACTAAAAAAGATGTTGGAAAGAAAACATAGAATTTAGTATTTCTTATGAATATTATATTAATTTGTTTCCATACAACAATCCGAAAGTGTATTACGTAGGATGCATAAGGGATCCTAATTTATCGCAACTTTAAGGTACTTAATATTGCAAAACTCTCAATGTAATCTATAATACCAAATTTCCATCAACGACGAATATTACGTTATACATCAAGTATAAACGTATGAAAATCGACTGTACGTAAAAGGCAAGACATTAATAATTATGATGAAACGGTTGTCTGAATAAATTAAAGCCACTGTTAGCTGAAATTAAAGAAAATTGAACTAAATATATTTATTTCTCAAATATTACAACATGGTTACAAAGTAATGATACATTAAGACATAGATCTGGAAGGTTTATTAGCACTATTATATCTATTTGGTAATAATTTAACTCTGTTTACTAATAGGACAAACGTTAAGTAAAAAAAAAACAATTCTTGTATTTTTTCGATTAAACTGCCATACATATTTATTAGATCGCCATCTAGTGGGTAATATTATTAACGCACACATTTTTGAACTTGAGAATTTTTAGTTTTCCTAATTTTTTCAAATGGTACTTTTGTTTTACATCCCTATCGGTATATTATAAAACTATGCTAATATTATAAAACTTTATTGTTTTATCCAATTATTTTTTATTGACAATCTTCCCTGTATTTTAAACTAATCTATTTTCTAAATTCGAAAATAATTTATACAAAAACTTCCAAATTTCATCCGAATATTCAATAAAAATATAGAATGAGCTATCCATCTATGTTTTTTTTGGCCCTTGAAGCTGCATGATAAGTTTGTTTTATGCTTTTGCTTGTTTCAACTTGTTTTTTAATCATTTGTATCGGTTCATCAAGCTCTTTAGATTACGATGTATTTTACGAATAAAAAATACATATTCCAAATCTTGATTAATGTTGTGATATTCTACACGGTTATGATAATGTTAAGCGAAAAGACTTAACAACTTCTAAAATATTTGTTGCCATACCAGTTTATACCATAACGTTAATATTGTTTGTGTAAAATATAAAATTGATTCTACACTGCAACTGCAACAACAACAAAGATACTAAAATAAATTAGATTTCATTAGGAATTCTGTAATCATCGAAAAAAAATAGGTGAAAACTATAAACTTGAGAGTTTGGAAACAAAATCGTGGTCAAAATTTAAACCGAAACGATACGTTACAGAAAATACAATAATTTCTTCAATTCTGGATGTAACTACCCAATAAAAACGTTTCGCTTGTTATTTCTTAAAATGTTGACTTAGTACAGTGCCAGTTCTCTAACGATTCCCTGCGGTGGACATAGCAGATAGTTCAATGCGCTAAAATAAACAAACAAAAAGCATTTGTTTCCATGCGACAGTTCGAAATTGTAATATTTATGCCACTAATTGGAAGTTGTTGATATATATATTCCTGCGCGGCACACTAAGTTTTTTCTTGATGCTGGATTACAGGATGGTATTCAGGTGAAGTAACTGATTAATCTATCTTTTTAATCAATATAGTAAGCAAACAGGTGACCAAACTATGATTTCTAAACAGTGAATTGCAACAATACAATTCTTAATAAGAGTTGGTGTTTCCATTCTAATATTGAATAAATATTATTGTATTTTGACTGGTTACGTACGTATTATCCAGCAATGTAAACATAATATTTGCATAACTCACACTGACTCCTGTAAGGTAATATTGGTAAACGCCATTTGTGCTGCAAAGATCCCCCGGTTGGGTACTGATATTAGCCCAACTGTAACAGTTTTAGTCTTTAATAATCTTTCAAACACCAAAACAAATCTATCTTTGAATAAACTTTATCAAGTAATAATAAGAAGAAAGGAAAATCACAAGTTAGAATACCAATAAACAGACAGATAGAAACATGATATTCTGTTTAAATTTGATATGAATTTTATAAGTTAATGTGATTTATATAACTATTAACATAAATTGCCGTCTCTACTTCTGGACTATTAGCCAGAGGGAGGACAGCCAATTACCAGCATCCAATGCTACGGAGTGTTTGTCCAGTTTTTTGAATCAAATAACGGAAATGAGTAGTACTTTTAAAACGCACCCACAGCTGAAAGTGCGAAACATGTTCAAAGGCATTATATCCTGTACCTCGGACTCCTCTATTAAGCCCATTATTATTTATGAGCTAAACATTGTCAAGTTTTTCAACTGAAGATTTATACCACATCTATTTTTGTTGATGGTTTAGTTATGATTTACTGAAGCTTGAGACCAAGCTTGTTGGTGGTTTAGTTATGATTTACTGAAGCTTGAAATCAGGCTTGTTGGTGGTTTACTGAAACTTTATACCTAGCTTGTTGGTGGTTTAGTTATACTTTATTGAAGCTTTATACCAAGCTTGTTGATGGTTTAATTATGATTTACTGAAGCTTTATACCAAGCTTGTTAATGGTTTAGTTATGATTTACTGAAGCTTTATACCAAGCTTGTTGATGGTTTAGTTATGATTTACTGAAGCTTTATACCAAGCTTGTTGGTGGTTTAGTTATGATTTACTGAAGCTTTATACCAAACTTGTTGATGGTTTAGTTATGATTTACTGAAGCTTTATACCAAACTTGTTGATGGTTTAGTTATGATTTACTGAAGCTTTATACCAAGCTTGTTGGTGGTTTAGTTATGATTTACTGAAGCTTTATACCAAGCTTGTTGATGGTTTAGCTATGATTTATATACATGTGTGAATATTTTGTTCATATTGAAAACATATTGCGTCAATTCTCGCACAATCTATAAACACAAAATAAACCTTATTTAACTGCTTATCAAATAACTTTAACAATCCTAAAATAAAGTTTCTTATTCATAGAAATATGAATCTAGTAATACCATTTCACTTCTAAGATATAAATGTCTTGCATGTGTTACATAAATAGAATAATTTTCAAAATTATTTGTGTAATTCTGTGGTTGGTATATAACGTCACTACACAAAAGGCGTTGAGTAAAAAGTAAAATTCATCAGGATATCATGCACAAAAGCTGAAGGCATATTTAACTGTATATACAGTAACATGGAACTTTTTAGCGTGAAATACAATTTAACAAGCATTCATCTCAGGGATTAAGGAGAATGCCAGAGATTAAGGGGAACTGTAGAGTGAAAAGTACAAGATAAAGATCCAAAAGGTACTAGTTAGAAATACAAATACTGTCCTAACGAAATGAGCAATCCATCTCCCTCCTAGAGCTGTGAATCTACTTCCACAGAAAAAGATGATCGAATACTTGGGAATATTTCTTTATTCATTGCAACTCAAATAAGCAGTAAAATGAAGATAAAAGAGAGACCAGTTTTTTCTTGTTCATCTTATTCACTTTTACGTCTTATAGAATTTGCCCTTTTATATAACTGGACTCTCTTTTTCTTCTTGTACGGCTGACCCCTTTATTATAGCTTGGTTTTTTTTATTCACATAACATTTTTTGATCAGATAGAATAATCTTACATAGAGGGTGATACTTACACAACACAACTGTCTTATAAGACAATAGAGAGTATCACGTAAGGTTAATTTTGCACATGGCTTAGAATGGATTTTCCTGTCTTTAAAACGAAACTTAACTTTTTTCTTCATTTTTAATGTACAGATAAATATGGCTGTATCACATGTGATAGCTGACTTCCACAATAGCATTCTCCTTTACCTTAGGATTGTCCTATGTTTAACTTAACAGCAATCGTAACTAAAACTCGATTCATCTAAATAAGTTAAAAATGTGTTCTTGGTTCATCTGGATGCTGACATTACAAAACAATACACGATACACAAGATGACACTGTCCTGTACAGAGTACGTGAACATGAAATGTCACATATGTGGTGAACTCCATTGAATACGAAATAGACAGCTGACTAAACAGTTAACATTTAACAGTATGTCCAAGAAAGGTGACATACAACTTCAGAGAAGCGTTTTTCATTGTTGTTTTTTGCTCGATATTTCACCTTTCTCCTTTTTCGAGGGTATTTGAATGTCATTAGATCAGTTTGTAACCTGTGACGCTCAAACACCCTCGAAAAGGACTTAAGCCGAAAAGTCAGGTAAAGGAAGAAACATATATTTCTGAAGTTGTTTTTCATGAATATGGTTTCATCCTTTAGTAGTCATTGAAAACTTTAAAAATGAATAAAATATTCAACAGAATATGCTCAAACGTTTACTATGTCAAAACATACAATGCAGTATGGATATAAGTCACACTCTTTATTGGTTGAAAATGTGGAAATAAAATTAAAGAGGCCACCATTCGTGGAAAACACAGAAAAATCAAAAACTGTCTATATCACTGCTTGGGACCTGCAAGAAGGTATATTTGTACCAAATCTTATGTCAGTTGGTTGACATACCCATGAATAGTTCAAGAAACCCCCAAATTGTGTTTTCCTCACAGAAAATTGAGCAAAGGACAAAGATTCAAAAATTGTCTATATCTCTGTTTGGAACGTGTAAAAAAGTATCTTTGTATCAAATCCCATGTAAGTTGGCCGAAATATAAAGTAATTGTCAAAAAACCCTAAAATTGTGCTTTTTGGGGACATTTTGACCCCTCTAAAATGACTAAAAATGGGCAAGTCCAACAGTTTTGTTTGTATGTGTATGGGACCTGTAAAAAGTATCTTTGTATCAAATCCCTTGTAACTTGGCCGAAATGCGGCGGAGTAATTGTCAAGAAACCCTAAAATTTTGTTTTTTGTGGCATACTTAATTACTAGAATTACTAGAAATGGGCAAGTCCATCATTTGTATTTGTCAATCTGTGGGACCTGTAGAAAAGTTGTTTTTTTTACCAATTTCCATATACGTTGTTCAAAACCCCCGAAATTATCCTTTTTTTTGTGAGATCTGCTCCTCCATAATAAGACTCAATATGTTAGGAGAATGAAAGTTTATATTTGTGCCATTTTGTATCTTGATTGCTGTAAATGTGACCGTACAGAAGACATAAATAAAAAAATGAAAAAGCATCTGGGCGTATTAGGCTAAGGTTTTACCCTACCAAGTTTCGCCGAGAAATGAAGGACTGGCGGGCGATTAAAAAGTGTTTGGAAGAAGAAGAAAAAGAAGCAATAGAAAAACAGTATATCTCTCTGCGGAGACATAACAAAAACCATAAAACAATAATTTCAATATGAAAATACATGGCCCGGCATGGCCAGGTGGTTAAGGCGCTTGATTCGCAATCTGAGGGTCGCGGGATCGAATCCCCGTCACACCGAACATGCTCGCCCTTTCAGCCGTGGGGGCGTTATAATGTGACGGTCAATCGTTGGTAAAAGAGTAGCCCGGTGGCGATGGGTGGTGATGACTAGCTGCCTTCCCTCTAGTCTTACACTGCTAAATTAGGGACGGCTAGCGCAGATAGTCCTCGTGTAGCTTTGCGCGAAATTCAAAAACAAACAATGAAAATGCAACTTTGATAGTATATACACAATGAAATTGAAAAATTAGTCCTTTATAATGAATACACAAAGCTTAAGGAAATCAAAAGCTTTTTTACTCCATGTGAGCAAATACCTATTAAACACATATTTCATAAATGCTGTACACGAACCCTTTAATACATCAACATTATCTCTATTAAGAACATAAGACATTATTCTGTAACTACGATACAAAAAGTGGGAGGCATTTAACAAAGACAAAAACGGAACATAGACATAAAAAAAGAAATGCAATCACCTGCCACAAGTGTTGTAAGGAAAAAATAATTGGACAAAACAAATAATACAGTTTGATGGTAAATTAACATCCTCTCTTGTAATTGATAAGAACGTTAAAACATAAGAAACATATAATAACTTATCTGAGGCTTGTGTTACACCAAAGAAAGACACAGCAGCATGGTAGCTATATATAGTGCTTTAGACTCGACACATACACACACACACACACACATATATATATATAAAGTTAAACCTTTGTATATAATAGCAAACAAAACAATTAAGTTGCAGTGCAATGTACAACCCTTTTAGCTACAAAAAAAGTCTCATACTACTTAAAACACGTAATCTGAAAGCAAACTAAGTGCTTATTTAAACACAAAATTAAGGAGAAAACACTAATGTCATTTAATGGCTTAACATATCTCACGCACACAAAATCAAAGGTGCAGTTCAAAATGACCAGAAAATGAGCATTCTTCACATTTTATGCAAAAAAACAAACAACATCTTTCAAAGTGATAATAAAAAAAGTGTAGAAATGAAATACAGAACCTACTTCTTTTAAGACAAACATGAAAAATCCGCTCAACACTTTAAGCACAAAAGTTAAAGATAAAACTCTGGGAATACAGGTAAATATATGCACATGCACATTGAAACTTGTTGTTTTATTCAAATCATCATATTTATTTATAAAGTACAAGAATATTGATGTAAGAAGAAATTATAAATAAGTACATATTGCTTTCTTCGATCCACTGTGGAGATTAGGTAGTCAAGGGCAGCAGTGAGCACTATACCTCTGCTGACATTATATGATATTTTTGGCAGTGGTTAGATCCTTCGTTATCTTTTCCAACTCCTCCTAACTTCACCATAGTTCATATTCAATCCTTCTCCTATTGGAGGCAATCATTTTCTTGCCATCAAGAGCTATAGTCTCTATTTACTTGATTACCTGAACTCAGCAGTGGTGATACAGCGTACTATTACTTTTACGTAGATTTCCACTGGTAGTTTTGTCAGGGGCTCCCTCTATTGTCCCGTAGAAAACTGAATGTATATTTAGTTATTACATTATTGCTTTTCGTTATTTTTATGTTTCTTGTGAATAAATAAACCTGTGAATCGGTGTTTTTGAGTAATGGTTGCTCGAAATTGTTTCAGTCTAAATGTTAGAAAACATCGACAGGTAGGACTCTTATCAAAATTGAGGAATATTTTTCAACGCCTCCAGATGCGGAATGTAAACTGAGAACGCAAACAAAGAACAAGAGAGCAGTGTATTAACCTTTATCAACTGAATTTCCAGTGGAAAACAAATAACTAAGTCAACTGACGCGACTGCAGTTGTATAGGGCTCATGCAAGATAAAAGATATATAACAAGACATGTGTTAATGTTATATAAATATATATGTGATGACTAAAACTAAGGAAACTTGGTAACATTTGGTGCATGACTTTAAAGGTATTCGTTGTATGTTTAAACCTTATACTCTGCCTCTGTAGAACGAGGAAAGATAGGAGTTTCCTACCAAAGTATCAGCATATATGCTCCATAAATATAGCCAACTATGATAGTTTACTCTTGAGAGGCTATACTAAGTCTAATTCCCACATGCAGTTCTTAATTTTATCATCCATTTCTACAGTGTATCATTTGACACTGCTAATTCTCAATAAAGTAGCTAATAATTATTCTGACCCTTTCTTTATCCTAGCATTTATTCTAAAAATTTGACTATCTTGATAAGAATTTTAAATATTCTGATTGGTCAACTCATTAACCTTATATCTGTAATAGCTATGTCATGGGTTTAGAATGAGAGTAAAACAAAGAGATCAGAGATGGAGTGAGGGTAGGAATGACAAGAGAGCAGTATCCCAGTTGTGCAAACAGTTTTGTTTTTCTTATAAATCTTACCAAGTAGCTATTAAAAAGCTATTCTCAATAAGCAGTAAAAAAAAGTGCATAATCTCCCTTAAATGACTGATATAAACAGCATTTCAGGTAAGACTTTGTATGATGTAACCCAGCCAGCATGATGAGCTCTGATTTAAACAGAAAGCCAGCCTGACAGTAGCATACAACACAAAGTATAATTGAAATACCAATATATACTCTTCTTAAAAGAAACCCAAACTGGGATAGTAAATAATAATCTGATTTAGATTACTATCACTATTATTGACATTTAAGGCATTTTACGTCATAAGACTTGCAAATATCTTATGTTTCAATTTCATTTCCTTTTCTTCTTCTTATGTTTCTTTTTTTTATATTTTCTGCTATTATTATTCGTTGTTTTCCTCTGCATATAAACCAATTTTTGCATAAAAGTATTTTTCGGTTACTTTCACACGTGGTTCTCACATAAATTCATAATAAGGAGCTCTTCATGGCACACCAACGTCATTCATAACTGGATATTATAAAAACCGTTTATACTGAAGAATTCAGTATGGTAGCTCAGAAAGCAAGAGGAAAATTTCTCTTTTAATTTTCACTTGAACAAGTTATTCTAGTTCCTGGTTAAGCTTTCCTTATCACATCTATAATGATTGAAAGGTCAAAGCTGTTGATGCAAGTGTTCTTCAGAGCAGGTGAATTGCTTTTGTATCAGTCATATCCTTTTCCTCGAACTCATTATATACATCTAAGAAAGTTTCAGAGCACTCCAACGAAGCCTTGCATGGTGATTGCTTTATAGAACCCATGTCTCAGATATCTATTTCATATTGAGTACTGTTTGTTCTTCCCACCTGGCTGCCTGTTCCAGAAAATACATTAGCTTTCTGAGGTTTCTCTTATAATCTATATTCAAATTACCTATAAAAATATTCAGCCAGTGACCTCAGATTCACTGGCAACTATATATTTGCGCAATGACATGGTGTGACTGAAGCAATACTAGCTATATATATCCAGTTGCAGCTATTTCTTTATGCACCATATCAATAAACACTGATTTCGGCAACTGGACAGCTTTATTCACATTCTTACAAGCCATAGTCAGATTGAACTGGGCAGGCGTAGCTTATTCCTGTGTTCGAAGACAGTGTGTTTTGGAAATTTTTTCTATCACAGCATCAAGTTAGTGGCGCTGCCTGAGACCACGTTTCTAAAACACACAAAATACTAAATGCATCTTAAATGGAAATGTAAAATGTTATATGCACTAGTGCAGTACACTGTTTGTGTGTGTATTCTGTTCAGCATTTTACACAGAGCTGTATCTCACCTGGTACACAATATATACTCTCAGATAAATTCCGCAGGGCATCTAAGTCTGAAACATCAATGATAATACAACAATTTGTGCCAACAAAATCGCATACTTGATGATGGTACCGCTAGTGATATAGATTTACAATTCTACATTCACTGCAAGCCTATCGCCATTAGTGAGGTTTAAGTTGTTGTTGTTTTTTGCCTAAAGTAGTGTTTTACACAGTAATGCCTTGATACACAATATACTTTTAGTGATGCCTGTATCAAATAATATCTGTAATTCATGTCTGTCTTCTTTATCAGGCATAAACCAAGTTCTGCTACAACACCTGTAAGAATGGACAGATGACTACTCTCCCGAAGACCAATATCCAGGTCTTATGTACTACTCACTAGTTTAAATTGTTGATGTAAGTACCGTTTACATGTTGTCCTCTTCTATTCACTTGTTGTCTAACATTTGGTATATATGGCTGATATATGGACTACTCCTGTTTAGATACAAGTAAAGGACACGTATTCCACCAAGGATCAAATTTTACTCAGCTGTAATAAGAATCTTATCTGTCCCTCTCCTTCCCTTTTTGACCTGAATTGAGTGCTTTCTTATACACAACATCCATGAATCTGGAAGACAGATTCGGGATAACCCTGTCTTTCAGCTGTCAGCTATTTAAGCTGTGCTGAGTCATCATGCAGTGCATGGTATTCCCTGTCCTTACTTTTTGGCAAATGACAGACATCTTCTCATATGTGCTTAAGTGATGCATTGCCATGCGAATGATGCCATCACTCAAAACAACTTGAATACTCGTTTATGTATGGCATCAGAGCATTTCCTCTCTACTTGAGAGAGCTCCTGGTTGGCCAATCAAATGTTATATGTGTGGCGTTGTGGCGAGCATGTTGACTGTAATATGTAGAGTCTGGTCAACAAAAATTATTTACTACTTGAATATCACTTCTCAGTGTTTCTAAAATGTTGATTCAACAAGAAGACTCTGGGTGCTGAAACTGATAACTGCAATGCCCTTGTGATCTCAACAGACACTCTTGGTGGCTTCTTTCATACAGAATCTTCAAATTATTTTGATCTACTCAAAAATGATAGACGTTTTCAGTTACTCAAAAGGCCAGGATCATGATTTAGTCATCTTGATGAGTGACCAGGGTGAGAAGCTCTAAAAACTTCCAATGTGCTGGAAACCATTTTGCATTTAACAGAAGACCGTCCCAAGTCAATCAGGGGCTCATCTATTTCATCCTAAGAGCAGTATGACTCTTTTCTTCTTTACTATAGGTTATACCACGAAAGAGTGAAAAATCACAGATGGTATATCGAAAGGAGCTTGAAAAGGAAGTATTCGAAAAGAGAGGCGAAGATACACATTGGCTACCACTTCCGTAATAACTAGACATTTGTCATAGACACCAGGAAAATTTGATTGTATTTTGGGACTCGAAGTATAAAACACATAGCTATATATTTCCACAATAACAGTATATTCAAGGACGACTGCAGAATAGTGTGTATAGTATTGTCGCTGGTAAAGTGAAGGAAATAACACTCGGTGATGCAATTTAAACAAAATCACACTGTATTAGCTGATAAGACAAAACATTTAAGAAAAAATACATGGTTATAAATAAAGAAATTAAAAGTATGAATTTATTTTGTGTATTAGTATAAATAATTGTGGTTTCACATGTATTTATAAAGACTGAGCCACATAGTCTGTGAATATCTCAGTTGCCTCAACTGCAAAATATTTCTTCACCAACACTAGTGAAAACAATGGGCCCACCACGTTTTTCACCTAATGTGATTTATATTCTAAGGTCTTTCTTTCAGTTAGAAACCACATATTTACTTATAATCCAGTTTGAGACTGAACTGTAGATATATATTCTTTCTTTGTAGTAAGAAAACACAGATTACGCCTTGTTTTCTATCCCAACACTGATTTTATTAAACACACCACATCTCAGTATTCCAAGTTAAACCCTTTATTAACCCAAAAAGTTGTGATTAAATATATATATCACATTCGTGTAGATAATCAAACACACAAAACATACAAAAACTGGTTTAAATGTGTAACATAAAACACACCTTTACTACATATTTGTGGCATGGCCTAGTGGTTAGGGTGCTCAACTCGCAATCTGCAGGATACGGGTTTGATTACCTGTCACCGAACATGTTCGATATTTCCGTCGTGGGGGTGTTATAATGTGATTATTAATTCCACTATTTATTGGTAACAGAGTAGCTCAAGAGTTAGCGGTGAGTGGTGTTCACTAGCTTCTTTCCCTCTAATCTATAATTGCTAAATTAGAGACGGCTAGAGAAGATAACTCTTGAGTAGATTTGTGCAAAATTCAAAATAAACAATGTTATATATTAACCAATACACATTTACAGTACATGATATAATTCAGCAGCTAGCCTGGTTTCCACAGTAATTGATATCAGTGTCAATTGTGCTTTCCACGTGTGCCAAATACATGTTGGGCCTTAGATGCCACCTAAAAATCCATTTAAATCACATATGTTGTTGTGATCTGCGAAACAGACTCATATAAAAATACAGTCCAACATAGAAAACTCACAAGGGATGACAGGAAAATGACTTTCACAATCATGATATAGAAATCAGTTCAAATTGTGATGTTTCTCTCTCATCGCCATTTAGGGGTTGTCTAAAACCCACTAAATCTGATAACCAAAAACTAACTCAGAAAAAATAGCAGAAAAATCATATACATTTTGCCTGATTTATATAATATGGGTTAATTTATCATGCTGTTTTAGATTACAACTCTGTCACTGCATATAAGGAAGATTGGTATATACTAACCACAATACAACGTGTTGGTTTATTTGAATTCCCACCACGATAAACAGTTGAATCTAACTGACAAGTTCTATAGAATTTTATCTATCAACCTCAGCTGTTCTACCTCAACAATATGGATTCTTGTATGCTTGGTGAAAGGACTTCTCAAGAAAGGTTTTGGTTCTGCAGTTTACCTTCCCTAATACCTAAACATCTATTCATGTACTTGTTATGAGTGTTACCATTAAATTGAATAGACGATTGTAGTAGTTGAGTGGTTCATGAGTTATGTATGTGGATCGCTGCAATAAATCACTTTGACCTTTACTTCTTTTAGACAGGGTACCCTGGTGTGGCTCTAACAGTGTCAATTGGCTGGCCAATTGTGGATAAGGTTAAATGAGTGCTAGTATTTGAAATCTTGGTACTAGTGTTCAGGTATAGTGCCCATAAAACCTTAACGTTGCTGCATTGCTTCAAAGTGATTAGCTTCTGAAAATGTAGTGGGTGTAGTCAATGGATACAAAATGTTCCATTTTTCATGGGTTTAAAACCTCAGAACCGTGTAACAAAAAACATTTACTGATAATAATTTTTCATCTTTAACACTGCCTTGGCCTTGTTTGCATAACTTTATCAAGCAAGAATGGTGGTAAAATTGCACTTTTTTTTTCCAAAAGTGTTTATAGGGGCTTGATGGTGCTCTGAATCAGTTAAGAAAACTTTGACGGAAGATATTATAGTTGAAACATCTATGTCAAAGGACATCGAACTGTTTTTTTTTTATCTAAAGCTCTTGGGGATTCGCATTTAGTTCACCCAGATAACTCCTTCAACTCCAAGGAAACTATTGCTAGTGTCAACTATATTGGAATCCTGAAGGAAGAAATTCTTGCAGAAATGAAAAACCAGAATGTTTTATTTTTCTAGCAGATTTATCTTCATAGATATGGAAATCTTATCTAAAGTGACTTCTATATCAATATGTGTACCCCATTTGAGTACTTTTCATCCTATGTTAGGACTCTGTCTTCATGTATGAACTGTCCAATAGAGAATATCACCTTTACCCCTGTTTCTTTGCCTATGTGCAGCATTCTAAAGTCATTGTGTGTGTCCAACCCATCTAGCTCTAAAGTTCAAGACTGTTAAATGATCTCACCCTCGTTCTTTTGAGTTGTAAACCTCAAGTACTCATGCGCTAGTGATTTCATCACAATCAGAGTCAAACAAACTTTTAAGGGAAAAAATAAAAAAGTAAATTAAAAATATAAATCTCCTGAAGGCTTACCTTCTTTGTCTCACCAGGATCCTAAGTAAAATAGCCACACCTATAGAGTAAAACTTTTAAGATTTTTGTAGTAAAGTAGATCACATAACGGCCTTAATTGTTTCGTAATGTTCTGTATATACATGTATCTCCTTATAGAATACCTTTCTGAAAACAGCCAATACTGCCACAGTTGTTTGATAAAAAAAAATTCTCCTAGTGGAAGGTAAAGAAAACATAGTTTGGTTGTATGACCAATGGATACACGGATGCCAGTGATCTCCAAAGGAGTAGTAAGTGGTACAACCATGGTGTGTGTTTGTGCTGGTCAATAAGCAGTGGTACTTCTTTATGAATCCATATGTCACATTTCATTCCCTTTCTGTATAATGAAAACTAATGAATTCTGTCTTTCTTAATCACTATAGGAGTCTTGAACGGACACAATCCACCATGGAGTGGTGGAAATATCGATGGGAGGAGTCAAACTGCTCCCAGATTACAACCTTTCTGTCATCAATACTGGATTATATGCCTATTTGTATGCCCTGAATTAAACATTTATCGTCATAAAGTTGTCCATTTGTTTAATCTTTTTTTTTTTTACTTTTTTGGAAAGTAGACAAAGATCTATGACCAAGTCACCATTTTCCCATCATTCTGAGAGGATTGATCACAACTGATGCCACCCCATTTGCATATCATGGTGGATGGCGGACAAAACTAACTGGCTCTCCTTCACCCCTCGCTTGGAGATTAATCTTACTATCATTCAGTCAACATTTATTAATGACTGTGTGGAAGCAGAAACTGGCCAATAAAGTCCACGCAATTGTCCTTACAACTCCTCAAACCTCAACATATTTTTCATTGTATCCTGGTGGACATAAAAGGCTCAGAAATGAAACTAGGTTATCTTTTGGAGATACCTCACTCTTCAAAAACTACAGAGCCTTTCAGGGGGCTCATACCCATACCCAACGATTTCAGATATCCAAGACAAAAGGAATCATATAATTAATTCACGTTCACTATCTCTTACACACCCAGATCCAAAGTCATTTAGGACAAAACTCAATAGGTGCATGGAAATTATATGTTCCATCCCCTTTCAACATTGCAACCCAATGGCTACGAAGTAGTTGACTTACAGAGTATTGCCAACACTCTTGGAGTGTGTTTTTATACCATTCAAGTGCTTCCGCAATTCAGACAATTAGTTGGTCCAGATGATATCCACTATGAAAGTTTTTACCATTTCCTTCCAGCGCTTCTTTATCTTCTGGTTATTTACAATCAGACCTGACATGAGGAGGAGTTTCGTTATTTATGGTACTAAGCTGCTGCCATCCCTTTTTTAAGAGTGGGAAGGATCCCAAGATTCTTTCTAATTATAGACATGTGGCACTTATTAATTGTTTGCATGAAATTATGGAGAAGATAGTTAATACTTGTTCTTGTTTCACTAATAGAATCAAACAACTTCCTCTCCAACATCCACTGGGGTTTCTGTATACATTATTTCACTGTGGATCACCTGAATCAACGTGAAATATCAATTACAGAAGCTTTCTCAAGATGAAGAATCTTATAAACATAGCACATTTCTTAGTCTTGCCAAATATATTTTTTACGTTCGCGCAAAACTACACGAAGGCTATCTGCACTAGCCGT
>NW_013665626.1:775582-780844 GCF_000517525.1 Limulus polyphemus
CAAAAAGTAAGGAAACAAGGTAGGAACATGCAGGGTAACATTCCAACACTTGTTGGTTTTTGACACAGTGCAACTTCAAAGTGGGTGTAGCCAACGTTCCCCTCATTCCTACTTCATGTGCTGTTTGTAACTTGGTAATTGTTCAAACTAAATGAAAAGTGTATGTAACTAAATTTCTCTCTTGTAAATTTTGTTTCTGTAACCAAGTACACATACATGTATTTAATAACATTTTCGTGACCATAACGAAGTAAATGACATCATAAGAGTGGTGTTTGATGTCGGAAGTGTGACAGAAAGTTCCAATAGTCATACTTTATTTACAGGAAACATTATAGCTATCTGACTGGTAAGGGGTGAGTCAAAAGAATAGTATCAAAACCGTTGATTTTTTACATTTTTTAATTTGTTGAGTGTTTAGAAAGGATTAGCTACTGATAAAGTTCATTTCAAGTCTATAATTTGATCAAAGTTTAAAGTTCCTACCTTGTTTCCTTACTTTTTGGTGCTCCTATTCACACTTCCTAATTTTTTCATTTAAAAATATTTACACTTGTCTCATAGCTTTTCTTTTTTGGTACTAAGTCTCGAGAGTGACTGGGCTCTAGGCTTACCCTTCTCGTAGCTATTTCTAGACATTTCCTGGTTTTTGCTGATATATTTGCTATAATTTTTCTTCTATCTAGCTAGAGTGGCAGCCTTTTCTTTGGCTGGATTAATAGCTAAGGCTTGTTTCGCATATTCAGCATTACTGTTTCTAACCTTATCTGTATTCTTGCAGTAATACTCTCTTCGCTGGGACAAAGACTTTTCAGTGTTATCAACATAAGATTTTCTCCTTTTCTCTCGTTTTGTTTCCTTGAAAGACATATTTTAAAAATTGCGCTGTTACAAGTACAACCTTAGATGTCAATACGTCACACTTAGTTTGAAAACAATGCAAAGATAAATTATACAACTTATTGTTCGTGTTTTCAGTCCAGAGCGCTCGATAAAAGCTCTGTCAGACTTCTGCAGTGGTAGCATTCGTCCTAAAGTAGGAGACTTATATCTTAAGCACTGATTTCTATTATAGAACTGCTTTGTTCAACACAGAACTCTCGAGGCTGATGCATAGAACTGAAAGCTTTGCTTTCAAAGGCTAGATCAGAGCTAGAATATAGATCTATAGAATCTGCATAGTCCACGTTTTTTTATCTAGTTGATACAGCTGCAGGCTGATCATGTAGCATGTACGCATAAGCAATCGTGCACCAGCAAGTGATATGAGGGTGGGTTGTTACTTGGAAACTCACAGAGCGTACTCATAATAATAGAATATGGGAACTAGTGTATTGTTATCTCGTTAGCAGTGTTGCAAAATGGAGCGTAATTTAATTGTGTGCATTTAGATTTGCATAAGGTGAAGGCAGGAGAGAGCTATGCCTTTCCAACAACGCTAGTCAGTCAGTCAGACTGACAAATTTGTGGTTTTGTGAAATTTTGTTTTTATTCTAACAACTTTCTCAAGTGCTTTGTTGGCTTGTAACTCCACAGTTGGTTTGTTTACTACTCAAAAGTGTGTTTAAAATGCTTATAAAGTGTTTGTTATCAGTACGCCAGACACAATATTGACTAACATTCAATAATGGTCCTACCCCAGGGAGTGAACATAGCTACAGGATCATACTGGTACAATTATCTATGGAATAGCTTTTGTTATATGTAACATTTACATAACCTTATAGATTTGTAAATGTTTAGACCTTTCAACATCTAGTTTACAAGGAGTATCATTAACTAAGTGCAGAATACCTATAGGGAAATTTAGAAAATTACGTGAATATACCTTACTACATATCAGATGACTGAAATATTCATGAATTTCACTCTTCTGTAACTAGTATACAATATTTATTTCTTTAGGTGTATTAACATAATGTTTTCTAAGTTTCCATGCGGTTCCTGCATGTAGGTGTGACAGTCTTCTTGTCTGAGTATCTCAAGATAATTCTTTTAGCAGATAGCCCTTGTGTAGCTTTGCGCGAAATTCAAAACAAACAATAAACTTTGTAAGCTAAAACTGTGATTAACGCTTATTAATCGGGAAACATATATAAATTTCGAACATTTCAAACCATTTAATTTCAGTGGATTCACATCGGACATTAGTACTTTTACGAAAACATTACCTAACGTCATCGGTGGAAACTCGACCTGTGATCGGCGTGTGATCAGCGAGAACTACAGGGTTTGATAGCTCTCTGTGAAGTGAATTGTACCTATATCAACTCGAATTTAACTCGCTCAACGTCAACCCTCGATAAGATATCAAGGAAGTTCCAGACTAGAAATAAGACTTTATAAAGCTTGTAAGTTTGTGAAACTTTTGTATATGAATCATTGTTTATAATAACTGTTTGTAATATATATATCGGCATATATTTAACTACTAAATTTAAATTATCATTTAGCTCGGTTTCAGAACATTCTAAATTGTAATACATAAAAGTGTATAACGTAGGTTGTAGTGTGTAATCTGCGGACTTTTGGGGTACCTGACATTATCTGTTTCGCTCGGGTATATAAGCCAAGTATTTCCATAGTAGTGTCTATTGATTACTCCCGACTATCCTCTTGTCCAGGCCTTAGCTATATCAGTGTTTCTCAACATTTTCCAATATCATCCACCCCTATAAGTTTTTCACAACAGCTCACTCACTCCTGTTCGAAAAAAAGACAAAGTACTAAATTCAAATGCAAAATTCTTTATTATGTCTTAAATATATATCAAACTACAAACTGAACGAATACAACATAAACGAAAAAATAAGTGTATTTATCAAACTACAACTTCAATGAATAATAATAACTAATTACTTTTTTGCTCTTGAATCTATTGTATAATCGATAATATTCATTCACCCTGCCATTCACCCCATTATTTTCATTCACCCTGATTTTGATCTCATTAACACATAGGTGAGCCATTCATCCACTTGAGGAGCACTGAGCTAGAGGACACAGTTTTCCCTAGTAACATAACATTTTATATTTGTTAATAAAAAAAATTTTGTTTCAAAATACACTTGTATTTGCTTATTCTTCTTTACTCGTCCTCCAATGGGACAACAGTAAATTTGCGGATTTACAATGCTAAAATCAGGGGTTCGATTCCCTCGGTGGACACAGCAGATAGCCCGATGCGGTTTTGCTATAATAAAACATACATACTTTTTTACTGTCCCTGTTCAAATTATTGTTCGCGTAACAGTCCCAAAATTACAGTTTACAGGAACTTTGGCTTTTCTGTTGGACATCAGTGTACCATAGTATTGTAATAGTCTGGAAGGGTAAACTTAACAGTTATTTCAGTTGTGACAAACGTAAATATCTTTGTGTATTATAGGCATTGTGCATCTAAATATTTTTGAGTGGGACCTATATTAGAGCCCCTTATTTCAATATCAACTATAATCAAACCTTAATATACAAGTAATATAAACAATTTTGCAAGAATTAAGTATGATGTAGGGATGGTAGAGATGAATATACAAAACCATACAAAAAATCTCTACATAAGTAGCCAGTAAGTACTGTGTCAATCTTACAAGTTTATGGTTATTAGCCACTGCAAGACTGTATAGCACTATTTAGTTAAAATACTTTTATTCAAACCTGAATTCATGCAATTGTCAGGAATTCGACATTTATTTCTAGATAAAAGTTATTCTTGTAATGATCTGGCTACTTATGTAGTGATTTTTGTATAATTTTGTGTACTTATCCCTACCATGTTTCTGTACCTTTGCCATTCCTACATCATACTTAATTTTTTTTTAATGTATTGCTTGTTTCTCCTCTGTTTTTTTTTTCTTTTATACAAATTCATAGAAGTAGGTTGATAAGTAAACATTTGTTCTATTTTGATAATTCAATGATAATATTATTTGTTAATATCATATCAGTTTTGTCATTTTCACTAATTTTGGATAACATTGGGGGCCAATAAAGCTGGAATGGTTCCTTCAGGATGATACAAGTACCTGCATGGGCATAGAATCGACTACACCACATGCTAGGGTCGCGTCGATTAATAGGGAGAACATCATACAGATTCCAAGTCATGAAATATGAAACCTCGCTTACACATATAGCTGTCAGGCTTGGCCCCACTGAAAATTTGAAGAAAAGTAGACCACTATATAATGTATCGTTTTGATGATTAAGAAACTGGTGTTTTTAAACTCAGAAATCAATAACCTGTACACAGATCTATAAGTTGAATAAATACTTGATCTCCTTGATACTTTGATTATTAATTTAGATTATTCCTTCTTTATTCATATTTACTAAAATTGTTTTGTCACAGACAGTCCTTATAAACGAACAATTGTGCTGCCATCAAGCGACCAGAACTCAAACTGTTATTTATAAAACATGGAAATAATATATGCTTATATACTGGACTCACTGCTAAATAGTAGTTTTCCTTTACATAATTTCCTCACAAAAGGAACAGTATAATATTACTGTTATAAAGGATATGAAACACTCGGTAACGGCAATTAGATGCTCAAATAAGTCTATAACTCAACTCAAGCAGTTATTTCTAAACATCATAAAATAATAACATAACATAAAACATAATGTTTAGGGACAACAAGGAAGCTATTGATTCATCTCGGCTGTCCCATCCTCTAAACTAAATTAAATCTATTAATAAATAAAATTAAACTCATTTAAATTTACCGCCTCCAAAACATCTCGAGGCAACCCATTTCAGAGGCCAACTACCCTGTTAGAAGAATAAAAGTGTCTTAGCTGACGATGATTCCTACCTTGCCAAAATGTATAGTTGTTTCCCCTAGTCCTACTATTCTGGCCGTTAAGTATGAAAACCATGATGCATCAACACCCTTTACAATCTTAAATACCTCAATAAGATCCCCTTAACTATTCGTTTTACAAGAGAAAGCAACTACAAATATCTTAGTCTCTTCATATGATAAATTCTCCATCCCAGGCACCATTCTAGTAACCCTTCCCTGAACTCTTTCCAACAATTCATTGTCCTTTCTATGGTGAGAAGCCCAAGACTAAAGACAAAACTGCAAACGTGTCTTATACAATGAATTTATAACCCCTTTAGAGTAGTATTCAATATGTCTGTAGATACAACCTTAACTCATATCTGCCCTACCACTAGCGACAGCACACTGCTTGGATGGCTTTAAAGACTGATCGACTATTACATCAAGATCCCTTTCCTTCATAACACTG
>NW_013665626.1:781591-784039 GCF_000517525.1 Limulus polyphemus
TTTGTGAGCAACCTGGTTTTTTTTACTTGCAGTTACCCATTTCTTTCTATAAGGAATATGTTTACCTTGGATATTTCAAAATTTTCCACATCTGATCAGTGTTTCCAAATAATTCAGCAGCCCAATTTACAACATATAATTCTTGTCGCATCCCTTCAAAATTTGTAACCAAAATATCATTATTCCTGATCTCCATATGCAGCAAAATATCAAACCTAAGAAAGAAACGATCACTTGCTTCCAGATGTTCCCCAATTTCCACCCTCTCAACAATTTCTATATTAGAAGTTAACAATAAATTTAATATAGCATTGTTTCTAGTACGTTCCTTGTCCAATTGGTGAAGAAAACAATCTATTTTTAAAAAGCCTGTCTCCCTCATGGTTTGACTCTAGCATTTCCCAATCTGTATGTCTAAAATTTAAATCACCAGTAGTTATGACCTCATTAACAGCTAGAACCTAAACCTCACTGAAAAGTTTCCTATTAGAAACATTTACCCTTTATATCTGCTTGCATAAACCACAAATGGTTTCAATCTCCTTGTTATCGTCATTCATATTCCCAAGTTCAACAGGATGAAACTCATATTCTACATATAAGCCCAATCCTCCCCCTCTCTCTTTAGTGCTCTATCCCTACTAAATAACCTATAACCCTATATTTCAAAGGACTTTCTATCATAAAAATCATCTACATTTAACCATGTTTCAGTTATTCCCATTATATCAAAATTACCCATTCCTACCAGTGCCCTAAAGTTATCTATTTTATTTCTTATACTTTTAGCATTACAATAGTAACAACTAAGCCTATCCCTAGAAATACTTCTATACTCCTAGGCTAAACTTTTCTCTACATTTTATTTTTGTATTTAGTTTATCCTGGCCCTCACCAAGTTCTAGTCCTATATTAAATCTTCCCTTACAGCTGAGTTAATAGCCCCTGAAAACAAGCCAGACACTATCCTATTTAAATGTAAACCATCTATTCCTAAAAGCTCCTTCCCTCACTGAACTGATCCCACAAGTTCAACCAGCCTATTTGCTCATCCTTACATATTAACCTAAGCCTACATTTAGCAATAATGACCTACTCATAATTCCATCGCCCCAATTAATTCTCGGCAATATCCCTGACACAATTAAGTTATGGCATTTTGCTTTAAATGCCTTTATCAGCCCCTTGTACTTATTAATTAGCTCCACTGATCTACCTTTCCCTACATCATTAGCCCTACGTGCACAACAAAAACTGCATCATTGCTAGCCCCCTTTATAATATCTCTTGCTCTGTCAGTTATATCCTCCCCATGTGCTCCTGGGTTGCATATTCTAATTCTTTTCTCCGCACTTACTCCACAGACTATCTTATCCACATGCCTTGTCAAGGAATCACCTATAGCTATAACCTCACTAAGTTTATCATTCGCATACTTCTCTGACCCTTTTGTTTTCCTTCCCTCCAATAGTTCTTCATCTGCACAAGGCACTAGATTAAATGTGGCTGCCATTTTTTCTCGGCCCATCCCTACATACTGTTACGACAGCGGAAGTCACGTAACGCTGCTGGCGTGTTGTCGCTGGTGGCGTGCGTGATGAGTATCTCAAATGATCGGGGAAGTTCGAGTGTGTTGGAAATGCTCTCTTTGTTAGTATATAAGCCTGGCAGATGAAAGCCAATGCAGGGGGATATATAAATGAATAGAGAGCAGTACTTACTTTGAGTTCCGTGTAATTTATGATTCTGTTAGTTTCGAGCTAGTGAGCTATAAGGTGTTTGTTTTGCACTCGTCGAGAGCAAAATTATCGAGATTGTGAATCGCTTTGATTTATAGCGTGTATCATAAAAGTTGTTAAGTTTAAAGTGACGAGAAACGTACTGATTGTTGAACTACTGTGTACTAAAAGTTTGTATAGATGAAGAATAAACTGGTTTAATCAAGAAAGGACTGCTGAAGATCCTCGGTAAGAATTTCTACCAGAAACAAACAAACAAGCATATACGTAACAAACTGGTATCATAGAGTGGGATGGAATGCAAATAAAACTACAACTTAGTAGATTCGTTGGCAGCAATACAACAACAGCAATAGACACAAGAAGAGAGACTACAGCAGTGGTTGGAGGAGAAGGAAAAGAAACAAGAAGAGAGGCTACAGCAGTGGTTGGACGAGAAAGAAAATAAACAGGAAGAGAGACTACAGCAGTGGCAAGAAAACCAGCACCAGTGGCAACTGGAACAAGAAAGGAAACAAGAAGAACGAGAAAAGAAACAGGAAGAAAGTCTCTAACAGTTGCGGGAAAGTCAGCAGCAAATATAGGAAAGTCAGCAACAGTGGCAAGAAGAACAAGGAGAGAGAGAGTACAACATCAGCATGAAGTACAAATGGAAAAGATTAGTAAATTTCAAAGTGAATTGAATATATTATAGGACGATTTACTGTCT
>NW_013665626.1:785039-792149 GCF_000517525.1 Limulus polyphemus
GGTTGTGGGGACCAGTGTGGGTAACTATTGAGATCATTGGCATAAAGGACAGACACAAAGTATACTTGGCCAACATTGAAGACTCGTGCATATTAGGGTTGGACTACTTACTACCGAGAAAGTGTGTAGTTAACTTCGATAAAATGACGTTTTGGAACAACAAAGGCCAAATTCCGGTAAGTGTTGCTGCATCCGTTGATCTGCATAGTAGAGGGGTGTGCTTGCTTCATTTGTATCTTTAGTTGTGGACTGTTCAAGGCGTCTACAAACTGATCTCTCAGCAACAGCTTGAGGAGATCAGGTGGTGCAGTTGGGTAGGCCTTGTGTGCCATACTTTCCAAGTCCTGTGCCAACTTTTGCAGGCTCTCCGCTTTAGCACGGACTCTCGTCCTAAAACTAGCCCTGTAGACTTCAGACTGATTTTGGGTTCTGTACCTGAGTTCTAGAGCCACTACCAGTGCTCTATAGTTGTGTCTGTCATCTGCTGACAACTGTCCAAGTATTTCCAGTGATTGTCCCTTCAAGCTCATTGCCAGATATACTGCTTTCTGCTTCTCTGTCCATCCATTCATCTCTGCCAGTAGCTCAAATTGTGCTCTATATGGTTCCCATCGAATTCCTGTGGCTTCCTTCGTATTAGTTTACCCTTATTGCTGACATTCATATCTGGGATGTGACTTCTAACAGGACTGAAGATGTCTGCATTAAGGTTTAGCTGCAGGGTCTGGAAGGGGCTTGCTGTTGTCTGGGGCTGATTAAGTCGATAGTTAATGTATCCTCCTTGTGTAGAAGACAATAAATCCTCATTTAATGTATTTAATTCGCTCTGAAATTTACTAATGTTTTCCATTTGTACTTCTTGTTTCCAGTTGCCACTGCTGTAGTCTCTTTTCTTGTTTATGTTCTTTCTCCTCCAATAACTGTTGTAATCTCTGTTCTTGTTTCTTTTCTTTTTCCTCCAACAGCTGCTGTAATCTCTCTTCTTGTTTCTTTTCTCGTTCTTTTTTTTTTCTTCCAA
The DNA here is from genome assembly GCF_000517525.1 of Limulus polyphemus. NCBI lineage: Eukaryota > Metazoa > Arthropoda > Merostomata > Xiphosura > Limulidae > Limulus > Limulus polyphemus. Next base: position 786,058 of record NW_013665626.1, read on the forward strand.
CAACTGCTGTAATCTCTCTTGTTTATTTTGCTGTTCCAGCTGTTGCAGGTTTTTTGCAACTGCTGTTGTCTCTCTTCTTGTTTATTTTCTCGTTCTTCTTGTTTCTTTTGCTGTTCTTGTATTGCTGCCATCAAATCTGATAAGCTGTAGTTTGATTTACCGATTCTCGTTTCCATCTTCTTTTTTTTATCACACTTCTGACACCAATTTGTTATGTCTCTGGTCGTTAGTTAATTTCCATTATAATTTCTGTCCGATGAAACTTTAGCGACACAAGACCTTTCTTAAATAACACTAGTTTATTCTTTCTCAATACAACTTTAAAATACACTTAATTTCCACAGTCACGCTATAATTTAAACAGCCCCTATAATTCACAACGAACGACACACGCGCTCGAGCCAACTGTCCGTCTTTATCTCTGTCAGCAATTCAACTGCATTATTGCCGTCAGTTGTTGGCGGTCTTATATACAAGAATACCGCATATCTAGTAAACACTCGAGGCTTCACGAACCTTCGAGAATTTGACGTGTTACTAGGTCAGGTGACTTCCGCTGTCGTAACAGTATCATAAAACGCACTACTCAGACAGCCAAAATCTTGCGAAGATATTGAAATAAAAGGTGATACAACACAGAACAGAAAACAAACATGTACTAATATTCACATATTTAATTATTGTTTAATATTAAGTTATCTTGACGATTACTTTTCACGATTTGTTTTTATTTGCATTATATGTAAACCAACTTACAAATATTATTTTAGTCACAAATTTTCACATTTTACCTTGGAAAATAAACCACATTAGTTGAAGGTAGATTATAAGTAATAACACGTCTTGCGGTCTTTACAACTGTGTGTTTTTTCTAACTCTAGTATCAATATGGTAGACGAAGTAACGAAGAAAACTCTTAGTAATATTCCATTACTCAAAACTAAAGCTGGTCCAAGGGACAAAGATCTATGGCCTACACGTCTTAAAGAAGAGTATCAATCACTTATAAAGGTAAAATACTTGATACATATTAAATTATTTTCACAGACAGCAGGATATTTTACCAAGTTTTAGTGTAAATATAGGCTTAACTGTTATAGTTATAAACGTGGTCGTTGTGGACGTGGTAATTGGAACTAGTCGATAGAGCTGTCACCGTGGCAGTTCAACTGTTACAAAATTACGTTTAAGATCTACAAACAGGATACATGCATTAAGTGTATAACAATGAAAATAAATAATTTTTGAGTCATATCTCACTCTTGGAATATTCGAATAAAGTTTCTTTAGGTAATAGGTATTAAAATATATTATTAAACATTTAATTTTTGTGGTATACATTCTCAAAAATTTATCACTATCACTGTTAGTATTCCACCCAACCCACATTATTTAATAACTTAAAATTTACTTACATAGAATTGTTTTATTTATAAGTTAAATGGAACACAGAGCTGTAACTAGGCAATTTAATACCAAGTGTAGGCCATCGTATTTTTGCTTCCTCTTTTGAGTACCTGGTAAGCCATTTCAGTCATTTTGACACCCTAAAATCATCTAAAAAAGAAAAATATATAATTTTTTTTCCCTTTCATACCATGTATGTGGATGATGTTCATGATATAAAACTATTCTTAAGCAAAATTCTTGTATTTTTGGTTATCATAAATGTTGTCAAACTTTACTTACTTAAAATATGATAAATGTTTTCTTTACATAACATTTCAACTGAAATTCTATATAACATCCTAAAACTTATATTCCTAACATAAATATACCTTCTTTAGTATTCACATTTGGAAATCATGATAATGTAAGTAGCACTGGGTGGTAAATTCAATTAATCAGTATAACTGATTTCCTTTGTGCATCAATTACATTGATTAATGTAATTTATGGTACTATTTTACTCAAAATTATGAATAAATCAATTAATGTAACGAAAATAATCAACTAGTGTTTCCAGTTATTACTGGTTTCAAATATTACAACTACATTTACATTATTATTTTTGATTAATTTAAGTTTGTTCAGCTTAATCATTTGTGTCATGGCTCACAAAAGTTGGCAGAGTACAGATAGCTCAACAACAAACAAACACAAAGGCAATATTTGTTATAATGTTTTTTTAGCCATCTTATGAAAATAATAGGTTTCTGTAGGGGTTTCTTGAGCTATCTCATAAGAAAAATCAGTTAGTTGGATGTAATGACAATTAATTTATTAGCAAGTTCCACTAATCACTCAGCTATAAATGTGAGTAGTAATTTAGGTAACTTTTGCTTCTCTTAATGACTTTTAAAGCAAACTTTATAGAAAACAGTTTTATGTAGTCACAGTTGGATGAATTGGATGAAACCGTAGTGTTCTTTTCACACTAAGTAAACCCTGGTGAAAAAAAATTGTATTAATTTCTATATTTTGATTTTGTTATTTAAGTTTTAAAATATATTTCAGTATGTACAAAACAACAAAGATGCAGACAATGATTGGTTCAGACTGGAATCCAACAAAGATGGCACCAGATGGTTTGGCAAGTGTTGGTATATTCATGAATTGCTGAAGTATGAGTTTGCTATTGAATTTGATGTAAGTAAAACTTTACTTATATGACCATGCTATTTTTGCAGAGCTAATTGGGCTTCTCATAACAATACATATTTTAAAACCAAACTGAAAACAAACCTCTGGATACATCAAATAAGGACTACACAATGGGAAAACAAAAAGAAAAGCTAAATTTCTTAATTTTTAACATTTTTCATAGGATAATGTTGAACAATCATTATTTATATTTCACAGTTTTTTCTATTCAGAATATATTTCCTCCATATATTACTCTACATTTTATGCAATATAAGTTATCTGCAAGAATTTATTGCATTATCTTTTTATCATTTTCTAGCCAAGTATCTGAAATAATAGGTATTACATTGAACAAAACCATATGCTAAGTTATTATATCTTATAGTGTATAATGCTTAGGCCAGTGAAGCATGTGTTGGTCAGTAGAAGGATGTGATTAGTTATTTTCAGTTTTATTTGGATATAATATCACACATATTACTGATCAAATTATGTTGAGATGTTAGCAATAACTGAACAGGGAATTTTGTTCATCTAATCAGTATTTACGATGTATCATTGAAACTAATGTCAGAAAACTAATACATAGTTGAAAGAGTCAAACAGGTAGTGTGTTTTAAATCATCCTACTGAAGCAGATTTGATTATCTATATATACATGTGTGTTTTACTTGTAGATTCCAGTGACATACCCTACTACAGCACCAGAGATAGCCATTCCTGAATTAGATGGGAAAACTGCAAAGATGTATAGGTAAAAGTTTTTGTTGTTGTTTTTAGGATTTATAAATCACAATCATTATATTTGACAGGCCTTATTTTACACCAGTGTATTAGTTAGCCATACCTAGTACTTCATGAGGGAGAATATATTTTTCTTAGTTGTTTTAATATTATGAATTTTGTGAAAAGAAAAATTACCTAATCAAGCAAATGAAACTTTACAAGTTACAAGCAGTAGTCTGGTAAGTTTGCTGTTTTTTAGGTACAAGAAGAATAATAATCTATGTGTATTGTAATTGTGAAACAACTATCTGTTATTATAAAGTGTAGTGTAGGGTTATTTTTGTTACAAGTGATATGTATATTCTGATTTTTTCAAATAGATTTTTTTTTATTTGCACCAAAAAATATATCATATTTTGTTGTTATTTAACACCTCTTATGATGGCAAGTTGTCTTAATTCTATAAGATATGTTTTATAATTACTTGAATCATACATCTAACTAATCAAGAATTAATATCTTCTTGAAGACTGTTGTCATGAGGACATATTATGCAATATGTATAGAATACAGATGCTACAGTTGTCATTGAAACCAGTAACCTAAATTAATTTTCAAACACTTTTTTTATTCTATAGAGGAGGAAAGATTTGCTTGACTGACCATTTTAAGCCCCTATGGGGTCGAAATGTTCCAAAATTTGGCATAGCACATGCCATGGCACTTGGAGTGAGTATAGTTCAAGAGCTAATAATTAGTTTCTATGTTAAAATAGTTTAGCTCATGATATGCGTATAACAAAAATTGAGATATATATGCATTATGAAAATGCTATTTTTACACGTACTATTGAAGTAATTAAATTTTTTGTTGTTCATTTATATATATAATATGGAAACCTTGTTAATGTGTGGGGTGCTTCACCTACATTTATATGCAAGGGATTATATCACTGAAGAGACCTTGAATTCAACATTTCAGTAATACAGACTTACTTTTTAATGTTGGATTTAGATTTCTGTAAGTCAGATATTAACAGTTTTTACTTATCAGTGTTTCTGTAACTTAAAATGAATTTCAGGAAAAATTTTTGTCGGATAAAAAATTATAAACTTTATGTAAGCTTGTCCTACATAAAGAGTTATGTTAAAAAAGATACCTACTATGATTCTTGAAATAAGTTCATAGAAATAAAGAAGATTTTCTTATTTATATTCCAAAGTTGTATGTTTTAGGTCTAGCTTCCTGTACCTCAGTTTTCGCAGAAATGTTTTCTAATAATTTTGGCTAAGGTGTTTTTAGTTTGTTGCTGTAATGTTTGGTAATGAAATAATACATGTATGGTTGCTTACCTCTATGATAAGTAGTTTTCAAAATGAAATGTAGTTTTAAACATTTAGATGAACAAGTTAGCTTTATAGTTATACACAGGGCTTTTCAAATCCTAGACATCAGGTTGCCATGATCTGAAAAAAAGTGACCTAGTGCCTGGAAATTTTTAATTAAAAATGTTTTTGTTTTATTTATTCAGTAATATTTTCAATATAAGGAAACACCACAGAAAAGTTGGGTAGAGCATTTGAATTTCCAACAAATAATGGGATAATGTAAAGGAAGTCTAAACTGGCACAATTCTGCAATGATCGTTAGCTTTCTAATGTTTGACTGCTACCCAATAAATATGTATATTGCATGTACACTGTTAGTTGACAATTCTGTTGGTGAAGGAAGTTTCTGTGGGCTTCACACAAACTTTAAAACTGGGACACACAATTTTTGGGGACAATATAGGGATTATCCCCTTACTGGGTTAAACCATTCTCCTGGTTCCTAAATATAAGAGATATTTGGTAACCTCTACTTTTTGTGCATTGTTAAAATAAACAATGTGGAGTAAAGTTTACACAAAATACGCTACTTATTTGCACTTTCAAATCACTGATGGTCTATTACTATGAGAAATTTAGCTTTTAATATTATTTTAAAAGTACTGCAAAAACATCAAATCTAATAACCCATCATTATTTGATATTATAGACTCAGTGGAAAAGCTTAATGATACATAAATTGGGCATAATATTTATGTTGTTTTACTAAGTTACTTATACCCAAGTAGCAATAATATGTTTTTACAATAAATACGTTTTAAACTGTTAAGACCTTTGACAACATTCAGAACCTAGCATTAAAAGAACCAGGGTTGCATTCAATACCAGAATTGGGTGTGCTGATAATTTTGGAAATGAAAATTTCTTTAGTTGCAGAGTTAGGTATTGCATATGGTAGGAGGATGTACCGATAAAGCTACATAATGTACTTTTATTAAGAGTGAATTCTTGAAGGCAGAGAGTGCAAAGTCATTTAACAAAGTTTAGAATTTTATTGGATAGTCAACCTGATTTCACCAAGGGAAAATCTTGCCTTACAAATCTTTTGACATTCTCTGAAAAGGTTACGGCTTATGTACACGAGGGTAAAAGTGTAGATTTGGTGTATGTGGATTTTCAAAAAGCATTTGACAAGGTGTCACATAAAAGGCTTCTAAAAACAATTATCACTATAGGTGTGGGGGGTAAGTTAGCAAATTGGATAGAAGAGTGGCTGAAGATGGTTGTTACAAATGGAGTTCAGTAAAACTGGATTAATGTCACAAGTGGGGTACCTCAGGGTTCAGTCTTGGGACCTTTGCTCTTTTTGATTTAAATCAATGACATAGATAAAGGAATGGTCCATAAATTACATAAATTTGCTGATGATATTAAGGTTTTAGGTGTTGCTGG
>NW_013665626.1:793149-814909 GCF_000517525.1 Limulus polyphemus
GTGAGAATAGTAGGACTAGGGAACACAAATATAAATTTTGACAAAGTAGGAGTCATCTTCAGCTAAGACAGTTTTATTTTTCTAACAGGATGGTTGACCTTCAAATGTTGTAGAGGCAGTAAATTTAAGTGAGTGTAAGAAAAAATCTTTAGTATAGGAATGATAAGAGGTGGCTTTAAATTTAGTTTAGAGGATGGAACAGCCGAGATGGACCAATAGGTCCCAAAACGTTATGTTAAGAAACTTTTGTTCTTGTTTTTAGCGTAGAAAATGTTTAAGAAAATTAGAATAAAGTTGAAATATGATAGTCCATGCTACAGTAATCTTAATGAATAATAACCATCCTTTGCCACTTTTAATACATATATTATAGGTAATGTTTTTCATTTAAGTTAAACTGTAATAGATAAATTATATGCAAATCAGTAAGAGGTGAATGAGATTTTTTCATTTACATTTTACAAGTGTGATGATATTATGTTTTGCTTTTAACTGATTAAAATGCTGAAGGGCCACACTTCTTTGTTTATTAATTCTTCTTGGTTTCTGTTTATTTTAAAATGCTTAAATGTATTGATTTTATTAGATAATAATTTTATGATGTATAAGCTACTGTAACAATACTTGGACCTATTAAATAGCTGTTTATATTTTATTAAACACAATACATACATGTTCGTTATGTTAAATTTAACTTTTTGTTGTGTGCTTTCAACCTTCTTACAGAAGACCAGAAACTCGTAATGATTGACCATGTAATTTATTTAATGTGATATTTTTTTTTGTATTGTAGTTGGGACCTTGGCTAGCAGTAGAGATTCCAGACATGATTATGAGGGGAGTGATTGCTCATAAAGATAAAGGAACGGAATCCTGATAATTTTCCATACATGTACTAAATATTTTTGTTTTGTAAGGCTACTTGGGTTTCTTACTTTAACTACAATATGCTAATAGAACTAAAATAATGTTAATATACTTTGTATATGTGTAAATATATTGCATAGGTTTTGCACATAAAATTATGTTACTTTATTATCAATAAAAAAAAACCAGCAAATCTATGTTAATATGAAGCCTACTGGTACTTAACACTTCTTCAAAGCACTATTAAAGAAAAACATTTTCATTACAATGTTGTAAATTTGTATTTATAGACAAACACCACACAGAAACTTGTCTTCAAATTTAAATATGGTAACCTTTATTTTTACTATAAAGTAACTTTTCATCAAACACAGTTCAAGATGTTAGATTTTCTACTTTGATCAATTTTAGAGCTAATTTTTTCTTTCTGATATGTAGATTTAAAATTAGTGTCAATTGTACTACATGTTTGATACATCATTTTAAACAAATATTTTTATGTATCAGGAAGAATCTCCTTGAAACTGATGCAAAAAATTCATATATACTTTTAATTAATCAACATAATACATATATATATATATATATAAACTCAAAAAAGGAACTCAAATCTTTTATGTGAATGAGATTTATGTTGTAGGAAATGCTTAAAGTAGCTTTCATTACCTTGCAATAAATAAAATTATTCTAGAATTTGTATTACTTATTAACTTCCACCTCTGTTAACTAAGCAAAGAAATAATTTTTTTGACATAAATACTCAAAACAGAAAAATAACAAATATATAGAGATATGTAAACAAAAAATACTTGTACATGAAACAAAATTTTAATTTAAGTAAAGAATACCATTTCAGGAAAAATGCTTGCAAACTACATACAAACAATTTAACATTCCTATGTTTGAATACCTTTGCTCTGCTTTTCTGACATAATTTTACTTGTGTGAAAAAGTTTTTGTATTTTCAGCAGTACTACTCTATCCGACTTGGTTCCTCACTTACACGTTATATTACCTAGTATAGGTCAATAACCCTAGTTTTATTACCTTTCTCACATTTGCTAAATAAATTATTTTAAGCATAAACTAGTAGTTATACCAAAATAGTAATGCAAAACAATACAAATTTTGTGTAATACACTGCAAAGTGAGATGTGAAGCCTTTAACATCTAGTAAAATAATAACCAAGACAGAAATTAAAATATCTGACTGATAATAAACAATTTGTAATGGGAGGATCTAAACATATCTTCTTCTCTAGAAATGAGAAAAGGGAAACATTAGCAAAACAACAAAAAAAAGCATACAGTATTGTTTCATATTTGTTGTACGACAAGTTATAAACAGAATGTTTTATTATTATTTCAGATATTTAATATTACAATACCGTGTTTCAGTTACATTTAAGTTATCTACTTGCACTTGATATACAAGTAAATTTAGATTAACATAACATTTTTTTCATTATTTTTACAATCATCAAATGTAAACTTATAACAGCATCAAACATACAATAGTGTGTCTGCAGGGTGCAAGTATTCCTACTACAGATGCCTTTCATTTTTGGAAGAATAGTTGACACTTCAAAAATACATAAAATTTTTTTTTTATTTACATTGTTGTATCTAACTAATCTTTCACTAGGTGTAGATATCCTGAACTATTGTCTATAATATAATAACACTACTTTCTTCAGAACAAATTCCTAAATATACTTAAAGCTGTACAGCATATTTACTAAAATGACTAACAATGAAATATTATTTGGTATAATGTAAAAATATTAACTACACTAGGATGAAGACACTTCATTCAACCTCCAGTGCTGGCCTTAAGTATAAGCAAGACAAGCAACTGCTTAAGGACTTCCACTGATAAATTAAAAATAGCAATAATATTACAAAGAAAAAAATTATTTTGAGGAGGATTCAAGTACCCTACCAGCAAGCAAGCAATTTAATGGTGGACTATGTGATCTTATTACTTGGAGTGATGTACTTACTAAGGTCCTCATTATTAACCTTGATCATATCCACTGATAATGGGTGGTAACTTGTGTTTTATCTCTCCAAATATCAATAACAAAACAACAAAAAAACACCATTTCTATAAATTACCCCCACTATTTTACCTAAGAATAGATAAACAATTGTGATCTTCATGTAACTCAGTTACTGATGAAGGGAAATATTATTTGAACTTCATCTTTCTAAAAGATTGGACAAATACAACAGTCATTCTCACCCTTTTTTTCTCTGTCTCAAACTAGCAAAGAAAATTTGCACCTCCAGTTGTAATACAAAGGCAAGATTGAAATTTTTATTCATACACAACTACAACAGTGCACATACTATAGATATGAAAACTGGGCTATCACCTATAAACAAGTTACTGCACAAAACTAATTTTCTGAAATACTCATCAATATCTATTTTTAAAAAATAAATAGTTACCCCTGTGTTACTTAAAAATTTTAATCTTGAATTAAGTATTTTCACTATGCAAAATACTAATTCCCTTCTCAAACAAATATGTAATATTTAAACCTATGAACCACTGTTCTATCATGTGTAATGCCAGCCCATGGTGGACTTCTAGTTAAATCCTACTCTTTTTTTTTTTTTCCAGGTTTTGTTTTCAATTTACGGGTAGGTTACATTTGTGAAGATAAATGAAAAAAGTCATGAGTAAAGGGGCTTCAAAAATTGGGTGAAGGGGAAGAGCTCTCACACCTAATTCAACTTATTCACTTGAAATTTTGTCCTAATGTGTAAAATGCTATTCTTAAGAACTATCTAAATTCAGATTTGGGGAATTTTCAAATTTAGAGGCCCCACATCATGGATCTATAGCTCTCAGGATTGGCTATGTAAGCCTACTTATTATAAATTGATAACTAGATGTGAATGGTAACTGAATACAAAATGTGAAGGTTTTTTTGTGTGGTTGTTGTTTCTCACGAATTTCACAGGTAATTTATAAGTTATAACAGCAAATTGGAAATCTACACATTTTGTATAACATTCATTCCTCTTTAAACTGTTGAACTGTAGTACTAAGACACATGAATCTTTCATGATAAAGCTCAAAATCACTGATCTAGCTATCAATTTAATTCTTCTTAAAACTGTGCCACACAACATAGTATTACAAAACTAATGCCTTAACTAACATTCCAATAAGTTGTTAAGCCAATAACACAAGTTTAACTCTCTTCAGGGTGTAATGTTATAATCTTTGTTTATAGCTCAACAAAAAGCACTTCACTTTTTGAATGTATCTGAAATTATTTTTAGCTGTCAATTTAAATATTAATTTAATCTTCTATATATGTTGGCACATAATTACCAAGTCTTCAACAAAGTACTATACATTATAATACTGGTCACATTCTTAATTTGATGCATACTTCCTTCGTGATTGAAATAAAAATTTCAGTCATTATGTATTAATTGAGGTAATTTATAGATAGCAAAAAGTAATCTAAACTCAAACATCTAAACCATATAGAATGCAAATACCCAACACAATGTTAATTTTGATTATCATGCTTTCTTGCACTAAATTAGTTGTAATTCAGTGAGCTGAAGTTTGATTATTATTGAATTACAATCAAAAACATGCATAGCACACAAGACATGTATTACAATATATTTCTATTCATAATACCCTCTAATGTACAATGCAGATTGTTTGTGTTTTTTGGTTCTGTACTGTCCAGTGCAAATCTTCTCAACAAACAGTAGACAGAAAAAATGTGTTAAGTTCAAGTATTAGTGATTTTTTTTTCCCCTATAAGAACCATTAAATATTAATTCCTACTAATGTGCACAGAAATATTACAGTTACTAATTATCAAAACTAAAAACAACACTTAGGTACAAACATCTACAGTCAAGTCCTAAATGCTTTTAAATTGCTCAGGATGTTCTAAAGAATAATAATAATAGTGTTTGCAGCCATCTTAATATTTCTTCTATTCACTTAAGTATGCTGGACAACACGAAAGATTGTAGAAAGTTCTTCTACAATGGTTTCATAACGATAGGCAACTCTGATATCAGGGAGATTGGTACGACTCAAGTCATTTCCTGGAACTCCCTCTCGAGTATAGTTTGGACCCAGCCAGTACTGTTTCACCTAGTGAGAAACAAAGAACATTTTAATGTTTACTTAATTTAAGTTGGTATTTTCTTGTACACTTTAGTACAGAGTGAAACAGCAATGAATAATTAATATAAGTTTAGTAACGATTGCTTTTATTGTGGAGATAATATACAATATATTTAGAGGTTTTTGGGTAAGTGTGAAACTATAATGTAAAGATTAACTATGAAAATCTGTGGTAATAAAACTATTCTTTCTTAAGTAAGTTAAACCAAAAATATTAGAGAATTTCAAAATGATTTAACTCTAATAACTAGAAAAGAAAATCTTTACCTTAGGAACAGTTTGGAACCGAGTAACACATATTCAACAAAAATATCCTAAATTTTGAGGGAAGTAGAAAATTACTTTATTATTAGTGTTTACTAAGTGGTATCACAGACTTGATTTTTTCTAAACCAAAGTGAAGAACAGTTGCTGATGGTAAGCATATTTTCTCAAAATTTCTTTAACTAATATACAGATTATTATAGCCATTACCCATGGTTCATTAGCATAATATTTTGATAAGATAATCTTTTCAACTTGTTTAAGAAGCTGCATAGAATGTGTTCTACTATTCTTACTGCAGCTGACCCTATTTATGAATTTCTTTTTAATTCTGCTTTTCTTGATTATGTTTCTTATAAGAAAAATCAATGCAGTGTATTAAAATTTATATCACATACTTTAACCCTTCACAAACTTCTTACTTTTGAAAAAACTTAAATTGATAGAATAGCAAAAGATGAACTAAACTCAGATGTCATATTTTAGCACCAAGTAAACAAAAGAATTTGTTGCAAAATAATTACACAATTTATTATATTCAAAACAAGAGAAAAAATAATAGCCATATTCATTTGAGTTGTGAGAAAATATGAAATTATTCTCATTGATTTTTCTATGAAATTATTAACTTTAAACTGTTAAACACATTAACTATACTTAAAATTATATACAGATTTTGTACTAAGGTTAAAAAAATGCTTCTTTGAAGTAAAACCTAATTAACTGATGAATTCAGAATCTTTATTTAGACAATACACTTGATGGTATGACTTCTTTAGATTTGACATAATTAAATGCAGAAAATTTTGTTCTTAGAAATTTAGAGAAAACAGTTGCATCAGTCAAACACTAGGGTAAAATGTTTCTCTATCACCATTTACAAAGTTAGAAAATTATGAATTTATTGCCTTTGAATGAATTTTAATAAAATATAAATAAAAGTAAACCTTGTGTGGAAATCCACTCATAAGCACACTATTACGAGCTAGTTCACACATGTCACAACTACTCATCTTCCACACTTGTGCTGCAATGCTATACTCTTCCATCAGTGGTTCCTAAAACATAGAACGATACTTCTGATTAATTACACATTTTCAAACAAATAAAAAATAATTCATAAAACAGGAAAACATACAACATATGATTTATACAATAAATATGATGATAAGTGTTGAATAATCTCTATTAATACTATCATGACAATTTGTATTAAAGTTATAATTTAATAACTTAATTCACGTCAAATAACATCTAAATTTTCTTCAATAAACCTGATTTTGACATTCATCTGACTGTAAATCGAGCCATTAGAACATCGACACCTTGTTAATAATGACAACAGAGAGATCATACAGATATCTTAATAAAAGCTATAACAAAGATACTTTACCTTGGTGAAGTGGAACTGCAGAGGGTCATCTGAAGACAGAGATACACAAAGGCCTCGACTGAGGTACTCAGGAAGAGGGTTACGATGATAATTCAAGAACAGTGAGTTGTTGCTTAGAGGAGACATGGCAATTCCAATCTGGACTAAGTAGTATAGGTACTGTAAAACAGGTACCTAAAAAAAAACACAAGTAAAAAATGGTTAGTACACTGTAAATGGTATAATACAAGCAAATAATGTTTTAAAACTAAAGTTCTATCTATTTATATCAAGTATTTCTGATGATTCTATCATGAATAAGTACTGGAATAAATAAGAATTTAAAACAGTATAAGTATCAGTCTTCAAGGCACTTTTTTTTTCAAGAAAGTAACTTAACAAGCCATCTTTTTAAAAACAATTTTTAGATGATACTATAAGATAAGTGATAAAAATACTTAACAGACCAACTACCATGAAGTACACAGACACTAATGAAATACAAGATAGAAAACTGTTAAACCATTATTTCAAATATTTTAAAAGAAATAATAACTCAATATAAGTGGTTCACTACAATAAAATATTAACTGCAACTGTTTTATAACACTTCGTAATTGCACTATAAATATACATAAAAAGCCAATACATCTGTCTGTACTATAAAATTTTCAAATTAAAGGCATCAAAACAGTTACACTACATAAGAGTTGCATAATAGCATACTGATTTGGAAATAAAAGGGGAAAATATTTCGTTTCACTATCCTGTGATGTGGAAAAAAATATTAAAAGAAATAAAAAAATCAATAAAAGAGAAAATACTGTTATAGAGAAAGGTAACCATAAGTGATTCAGTTAAATATCAAATAGTTGAGGAAAGCGTGAGAGTTCAAAGTAAATTCCAATATTATATTTTAATTAAAAAATCAACATTGAAATACCTATGTTACGACAAAAATAATGTCAAGTTTGGATTAACAGGAATAAAAATTTAGTAATTACAAGAACAGTATCTACAAACAGTTTTAAACACCTTTAACAGTCATCTGATTTGCTCAAACTTGCATATGATGGTTACATCTGCATTAGAACCTATAACAACAATGATGTTCAATAGCAAAAAAAAAAGAAGTTTGAATGAATCATTAAACTTGCAGAATAAAGACTGCTAATTCCTCTTGAAGTTGTTTCTTTTCTACATAATTATTTCTAATATTGTTGATAACAAATTACCTAGTTTGTGTCAGTAATTAAGTCAATTATCTGGAATTCAACTCACACAGAACATAGTTACAAATACATACTCTGTACTCATTAGCAGATCCTCAAAAATTATAATTAGATTAATTTTTATTAGCTGTCATGTATTCTTTAATGTTCACGTTTAAAGTTCACTTTCAGTTGTACGTACTAATTGTTTAGATATACTTGAAATACTGCAGAAAAAAGATGGACATCGTAATCTTTAAAAATAATGTTTTCTAGGCAAGTCTAATATCAAGTGTGAAACAACTTAAGGGGAAAATGTTACACCTGCTTGATGTTTCGTTTTACAGTTTCTTCAGAAGGGTTCTACACAAACTCTCAAGTTTAACTGACAGTACAGGATTTAGACTGTATATATATGTTAAAGATTTATTTTCTTTTTTCACCAGAGATGAAATTGAAAAGAGAATCTGTGACATAGGGGCCTAATACATTCTTTGCTTGGCCGTACCCTCTGCTGTGGTCTGCACTTTCACCTATTCAAGGCTCATCAGCATAGCTTGGGTCAACAAACCCAATACCATTAGTCCTCTTATAGTGGTACATTGTATATAAGATAGGGTTTAGACTGGTTTAATTACATCTAAATAACTCAAAATAGTTCAGTACATTCACAAATGTAAGTGTAATCATGAACCACCATAGTGGTTCATAATAGGGATCACACAGGAATTTGCTCAAACTGTAATACAACAATTGGGCAAAAAGCACACTTATTCTTGTAACAACAACACTCAAACCCTTCCTTTGCAATAGCTGAGACCACCCAAACATTAATAACAAGCAAAATAAATGATTTCACAATTGTTAGGCAAAATCAAAATTTGCACCAAAAACTACATAAAATAATATGAATGTCAATGACCTGTTTAAAAGTTGATTATTTTCCCTTGAAGTTGATTTATGTGGTTATAAATACATAATAGATGCAATGTTGTTATGAGCAGCTGCCTTTGTACTCAATACATGTTAAGCGCATGTTCACACAAAACCTCAGGCACAAAAGCTACCTGGCTCGGTAAATAAAAAGACACAAAGTTTTATTTAAAGCGATGTTTTGGACATATTTCTTTTACTTGAAAAGGCTGCTTTTCTACTGTTAAAATACTATATCAGCTTAGTGGGAGTTGTGTCTTACTATTGGCATATAATATATATTCACTGCTGTGAATTAACAAAGCCAACATACAATATAATTAAAAATTGAGAACTTACAATATACAAATAGGGATTTCAAAAAAAAGTAAGCAAACAAGGCTGGAGATCTACTGCTGACAGTTTGCTTAAGCTACAAATCCCTATTATGGTTCCACTATAAAACTATTGCAAGTGATATCTACTGTAGTATGAGATTGCACAGGAATTTTGCAAAAAACTGCATACTTTGAAACTTAATTCGATCTCCATAATTTTGTCGTACTACAAAATTTTCTAAGTCCTTCACTTTCTCCCATCAAAACATCCGGTGTTTTCCTAGCATGCTCATTAGTTGGAAACTGCAACATGAAAGATTTCTGATTTTGCTGTTGCATATCATTACTTGAGTTTGCTGTCTTTATGCGGATTTCCGCAACTACATTTCAGCAGTTTTTAACAGTGATGATTTTTTCTAGAGTTTTGTATATACTTAGTTGAAATTGTTAGTGCATATTTAGTATTTATTACCACTGCATATAGCACTACTTCATATAGCTATTGTTATTTTTAAACAGTTGGTGTTAAGGTAGCAGTTGTAACTAAATTGGTAACTTACACTAAGTGTTGCCTATTTTACATGCATTATTAATGTCCCCTTATTCTAGCAAGCAGGCTGTTAAAGAACATACATGCGTGTCATGTAGACCT
The DNA here is from genome assembly GCF_000517525.1 of Limulus polyphemus. Classification (NCBI taxonomy): domain Eukaryota; kingdom Metazoa; phylum Arthropoda; class Merostomata; order Xiphosura; family Limulidae; genus Limulus; species Limulus polyphemus. The sequence continues at coordinate 802,940 of NW_013665626.1, forward strand.
AACAAGGTAATCATGTTACTGAGTCAGTTTACATTGCATTAATCTGTGTTGTATTATCGTAGAAGAAACATTATTCCATTCTGATGAGATTCCTTTATTGCTGCTTGTCTTTTGTTACGTTACACTGTGACTTTGATGAAAGCTGGCCATAAACCCCTTCACAACAAGTGCCTAACTAGGTAATCATGTTACTGAGTCTGTTTACATTGCATTAATCTGTGTTGTATTATCTTAGATGAAACATTATTCTGTTCTGATGAGATTCCTTTGTTGCTGCTTGTCTTTTTGTTTAACCCTTTCGCAACAGGTGCCCCTTTAAATGCTTTTTGGCACAAGTCACTATGTTACATTAAAATTTAATTAAACACCTTTACTATTTATGTACATGAATAAAATTAATATTATAATGTATGTCATAATTTGAAGTTTTATTTTATCTAAGTTTTAAATCCTTTATTTCAAAATAAACCTTTAAAAACTATTTAAAGGTTCAGATTTATTGTCATGTAACCAACAAGCTTTGAAAATTCTCTGCTTTGGCTCTTTGTTTCTTCAATAATACTATGGTAGTTGAGTAGAAGTACATCTAGAGTCTATAAAATAACTTTTTGACTTGCATATTTCAATGTTCATGCCCACCTTACAGAGATTTGTTTGAGCTTTATAGCCTACATGTAGATGTTACATATCTATGTGTATGGTCATTAGAAAGAGCTCATTTTAAACTACAACCTAACAACGGTTATTTTGAAGTTGGCGCCCAGTTGTCATCACAGAGTCCACGGAAATAACTGAAGTATTGTTGTTTGCTTAATCGACTATAGCACTTTTGGTTGCTTCTTACCTAAATATGTTATAGTTAGAGATACAGTTCAAATTATATTTAGGTCTTACTATTATATTTTAGATAATTATGAATTAGTTATGTTTTAAAATGCATAATTAAAAGGTTTAAATATTTTTAAAATGTACATCATACTTTGCGTCCATTCTCAAAACTTACGTAAAAGGGTTGCGCATGACTCCCAAAGACACTGTAATATGACTCAAGAGCACTGCTGACTTGTGTCAAGATGAAAAATAAGTTGTAAAGGAGAAGAAAGGAAATTAAAACATTAAAAATTAACTATATGTGGAAAGGAAAAGATCTGAAATTATGAATTTAACAAAAGGAAAATCTTTAAAGATATTCTACAAAAATTTTTATGCACTTTTTTTCCTATTTCCTAGTTTTAATGATTTCATTGGATTGTATGTTGATGATAATAACTAGAGTTAGTGATATGGTAGAGAAAATGAAAATAAAACAAAAAACATTTACCTTAAAAACTTTTGGTATTTATTTAGGAGGTTCTAGAGGTTATGCAAATGAAATATGAAAGTATAAGATAAAGAAAAGTATTTTTAAACTTTAATTAAAATCATCTTGTACTCGAAGTATTCACAATTTGAGTGCAAATAACTACTATACATAAATAACATTTTTGTTAGAAAGACATATTTAAAATATTGTCATTCTCTATGTACAAGATACTTCAACAAAATTTTACTAGTTTTTGTGAGGAACACACAGAGTTAGCTTATTTTTGTCACATAAATGTCCTTTCGTGGTCAAGCAGATAGTAATCACATCTGCCCATGCTAAAAGGGTTAAATCTGTGGTGATATAATCTTTACCTTCAAGAGGGTCCTTTAAGAACAACATTGCATTTTGTTTGTTGTAGTTGCAAACCATTATGTGTTTATTCTTTGTTTTAAATTTTTTATTTATTTTGAACAAGTCCAGTGTAGTGGTTGGGTGTGGAAAAAGCCAACATAAACTGTTGAAAAACATACAAGATTCAACTGAACACACATGCACATATGTAGCTTAAAATTTATTCTTCATAAATGGACATAAAAACTTAAATGGGGCTCATCAAAAAAGTACAAAAACAAGTTGAGTCAAAATGCAAAGATTATATTTTCAAGTCTACAATTAGGAACTCTAAAAAAGAAACAAACAAGGCTGAAAACAGTATCTATATTATTTTCTCAAGCTACAAATCCCTATTCTGACTCCATGTCTACAGTATTTATCAATTCTAGTGGAGTTAAAGTAGGGATTTGTAGCTCGAGAAGATAATGTAGACAGTATTTCCAGCCTTGTTTGTTTACTTTTTTTTTTAGAGCCCCCAATGTTAGGCTTGAAAATATAATCTTTGTTTTTGATTCAACTTGTTTCTATTACTCTTTTTTAAATTAACAGTTTTTACTAATCTTATATATTGATGAACATTACATCATTGTTGCATTATTAGGAAACTGGAATTAAATAAAAGATATGGTTACTGATATGCAAAAATTTAGCACTATGATCAGAACATTCCTACCAACTATTTTAAGATTAAAACTAATTATATTTACAAAAATCAGAAATATTCAAAAACCACATGTGAATACAATGAATATACAGAAAATAAAATTATTTAAGAGTGACACTTTATGTTCTCTGTTAATTTGAGGCCAAAGTAGTTAGATAAGAAGATTTTTAAAATTTCTTTATAATTCACGGCTTCAGCAAGAATTTTTGTAGAAATGGTTGAAACACATCCAGAGTTGTTAGGCCATGACTAGTCTTGATTATCTGATTAAATTTCAGATGTAGTTAAACCAGTCTAAGTCTAGTAGTGTTAGTTAAACTTGAGAACTTATTTTAAAAACTTTCAAGAAAACTCTACAGCACAACATCAAGGAAACACAACAATTTTTTTCCCATAATCGTTTACTTTGTTAATGTTAGAACAACATAAGTTAAAACCTAAAATGATATAGAAATAGAGATTATATGTTAATTTGTACTCTTTATAAACTTTTGCTAAACTTAATGTCAATCTCAATAACACTTTTCAGAGTGGATTATAGGAATATTGAGATAGCTATACCAGTATAGCTAAAAACAAACTAAATGAGCAACAAAATAATACAGGACATTTTACAATTTTATATAAATTGTAAAAAATGAAGAAATCATGAAAAGATTTGAGTGTACAAACTGCTGAAAAATGACTTTACCTTACGAAGAAGCAAGCCATGAGAAATGTTCTCACTAAGAAGAAATCCACCTATCAAATGTTGAACTGGCCCTGCTTCACCACAGTGAGGACGAAGATAAAATGTGTTGAATCCACGTTCCCTAAATTATTCAATGATCAAATACAGAATTCCAAATGTTTCAGTTTTTTCTTAAAATTATTTCAATAATTATTTTCTATTGTTAAAACAAGTGAATTACAGATATTTTAATTATTAGTTTCTTAAGAAAAAAAAGCAGATTTACAATTTAATCATTACACAATTTAAAGACCTAGAAAACAAATCAGTTTTAATTATATCCCATTCATTTATGGTGCATTTTTATGTAGCTCAATTTAATATATAAGCACATATTTGATACAGTTATTTATTCAGCTTACTTCTTTTCAATGTAAAATAACCATTTATAGCTGTTAGTATTATTAACTGTGGGTGAATGCTATATACATTTCATTATTGATAGTAATTTTTAACTTGCTAAGAACAACAAACTTTATAGAAAGTATATTGTGTTTATAATGAAAAATTCTCAGAACAACATATAGGAAATGCGTAAAACAAAAAAAAATGTACAAACTTTCTGAAGTGGTTGAGAACGGTCATGTTAGCAAACATGTAATATAAGTAATAGTTATAAGGAGGATTTTCACTGTCATTCCAATCTGCTGGAAAGGAAACATCCTGGTCAAACATAGGGTTTTCTGGTTTAGACTCATCATCCACAGAGTCAAAGCCAATCACCTGTTAAATAAATTATTTTTTAAAGAATTATATGATGTGCAAGAACAGGAATTCAACAACATGCTGTATTAAATGTTTTGCTACCATTTTTAATGTTTTCAAACAAAAAGTTTCACTACTTACTTTTTAAAAAAATTGTTGTTTCTTTAACTCTTATTACAAAATTCAATATAAAACACAAAAATATCTCTTTAGCTGTAATTATTAATTATATGTGTATGGGTGGTGATAAAAGTTGACTTTTCATGAATTTTACAGTGTTTTATTTGAAATTTAATGAAATAACTTTATAATCAATGCATGTCAACAAATTTGACATTAAAACTGGTTTATAATACAAATCTTAAAAGAAGTTTGATTTCTTAATTTAAAAAGGAAATATTTAAATAAATCTATAATTTTCACTTCTGTGTGTCATGTGATACCTTTCTGCTCCAAATTCTACATTTTAGATTTTTTTCCCTGAAGTGTGTTTCAGAATGTCCATCAATTAAATACTCCAACTACAGATATTGACAGGCAAGAATTAAAAATAAGAACCTTCCAACTTCATTTTCTGAGATATCAATAAATTTGTTACACCCATCACAGAAGCTCCTCCCAACGCATCTTACTTTTGAACTTACTTATTTATTTATATCTATTTGTAAATGGCACATTCATAACCAATAACAAAGCCATTTTGTGAACTACGTGATAATGACATCTTCATGTTCATTTATTTTGGTTAAAGGTGCCATTTCCCAAGTAGATTTTATTGAGTGAAGATCGAAGTCAGTGATACAATAAGTAATGAAAAGTTTTAATCCTTTGTTCATCAGTTGGAAAGCAAGATAAATTATAGTAGTTTGTGAGCATTATTTTCTTAATGTTTGAATAACCTTCTGGGTTTTAAAATGCATATTTGAAAGCTACATGAATTATTTTTTAAACAACCAACTTAGTGAGAAAATTGAGGGTTAATGAAGAATGGCATCCAATTGCAAAAAAGCTGAAAGAAGGGCTAAATTTCTTATGTATATCTTTCTCTTATCTTTTTGTGAGGTAAGCATGCAAAAAACCACATAGAAAAGAATATGTGACCACCATAGCTCCAAGATCAAAGAACCTAGAAACCTGAAATTGTGCACACGTACTAAGTGGACCCTGAGGGTGTGCACCTGGGTATTACTTATCTACATATGTGTGCATCTTTTTGTGAGGTAAGCTTGTGAAAAACCACACAGAAAAGAAATGTGACCACTATAGCTCAAAGAAAACCTGAAATTTTGCAGCCATATTAAGTGGACCCTAAAGGTGTGCACCTAAGTATTAATACTTATCCATGTGCGTGCGCATTCTTTTAACGAGTCAAGCTAGCAAAAAAACACATAGAAAAGAAGAGGTTCCTTGTATTACAAATTATAGATATAAATCACATACAGATAGATAGACACAGACGTGTGTGTGTGTGTGCAATTTTGTTTTAATGAGGAAATCTAGCAAAAAAACATATAGAAAAGAAGTTGTTCCTTATATAACAACTTCTAATATATAGAAAAGCCAGTTCATTTTGGTAACAATGCATTCCAACAGTAGCTTTTATATCATGTTGCTTAGCAATAAAAGTATACCTAATACTGTTGTTAAGAAGCTATGTACTGAAAGTATAAAATGAAACGTATAAACTACAAAATTGAGAAAAATATTTGTTTTCTAATTTAGAGGCTCCATTAATTAAAGAGGTTTGTTTTTATTATTTAAGTTCAAAATCAGAGGACAGGTCAGAGAGAAGGTTACCTTTATAAACAGGCCACATCCTGTGAAGGAGCAATAAAAATATATAGGTTATACTTTTATGCTAAAATGGGTTCAGAATACACACACATTCACATAGTCATCTAGAATAAACCAACCTAAGAACCCGGGTACTTTTGCTAGTGTTGTATAAATACTGATAAATGAAATGACACAGAATTATATGTTTACACACGTTTCATAAAGACTGTTTGTAATAATTTTATCTAATCATTACTATAGCAGTGATTAGGATATTTACTTACATACTGCAGGAAAACATGAAGCTCAGGATGACTCTGAGGATCATTAGTGGCTTCAAACAATGGCATGAAAATATTGTCCAGAATCTGCTGGAAGTTCTCTACAAGATTAATAGACTTGTAGATATCACTAGAAAGAGAGGAAGCAAGACATTTTTATATGAAATCATGAAACAAAACAAAATTATTATTAAACTAATTGCAAATTACTTACATATGTATATAGTATTCACAAGCAGAGAAATGTTAGCATAACAGATATAACACATCTTATGTAAATGACTCAAAAAATCACTTAAAGAATTAATATTTCAGCCAAAACTTTTTCGAAATGGCAAATCTAGGTTTGTTTTCTGATCTGTCAAAAAATTGAAAAACAATTTTAAACAAATTACGCATATAATGTCATTAGTTAAAAACAATCCTGACCAGTAATTGATAAGCAAACTAAAATAATCAAGACTTTACAAAATTAACTAAACACCAGGATACACATTTGTGAAAACATTGTGAAAGGAATAAGTAATTGTGTAATATATATAATTTTAAGCCAAAATATTAAGGCCTTGATATAAACTAGTGAATCATAATTTTAAGGTATATTTACTTAGTGGGCTTTTCCATTCACACAAAAAAATGCATGCACACACAAACAAAGACACAAACACACGGATATATATATAATATACATGTATTAACAAGGTTTTTCTAATGTAGTTAGTATGTTATTTAATTACTAACCCTCATCCACAAGTTTTATATTGTGTGTATTTGGTGAACTTCTGCAATTAATATTTAAAGAAAGCCAGCAAAAGAGGCTAAGTGTACTTTCATGTACTACACTGATATGTATGAAAGTACAAGTCACAGAACATGCACATGACTACTTTTAAATTTAAACCATGCACATCATACATACCTAAAAACCATAACTACACACTAAAATTAACTTTTTACTATATTTCACATGAAACGGTGGGTTCAAAAACTAAAGTTCACTCTTACTAAAGTCGGGGAATCTGAATCAACCATCTAACGTTATCAGAATACACATCATTATCCACAGCCCACTTAGCAAGACGATCCCATTCATCACTCTTTCTCCCATAAATAGATAGCCGCAACTCTGCATTTTGGTATTTGCTTTCTTCAAGGTCAAACATCACTTCCTGTGGTGCAGAACAAAGTCTTAACAAAACAAAGTTTCTAATACAGTTTATTAGTGTTTCAAAATCAGTAGAGCTTTTACATTAGAACACTTGTATTAACTAAAACATAAAGGATCTTACTCCCTTGCATCATTGAGAGAAATAAAGAGTATCAACTTCTTATTTGATTTCTATATATATTGTTGTGGATTTGAATACATTTAAGAAAAAGTAATTAACATGCTCAAACATAATAAGATATGAATAGTTTTTATTCTCAGGTTAGAAAATAGCTGTGGTTTGAGTAAACACAGAAAAATTATATTTTCTAATTTCTACTATGTGCATGTGCCACCATTTTAAAAAGTGGTAGTGTAAATTTTTGTTTAATAATATGTCTGTTTTCCTTAATTCAAGCATAACTTTCTGAAAAATACATGTACAAGTATTTTGAAAAGTATTAACAATTAAACTGTTTTTTGTTTTAGTGTTTATGCATGTTCTTGCTTAAACAAAATTAGAATATCTGAAAGAAAAATGTTTTGTCATTTAAACATTTTCACTTAACCATCATTAGTATTTTTTTTTACTCACTTTGAGAATTAATGCAAAGTATTTGCCATTGATGTAGTTATCAGTCTTAAGAAAAATTTCTCTAAGACTGCTCTCTCCGATGGGGTTGTACTTGGCATTGAACTTGTCAAATCTATGGAAGGTGTTTCGATCCTAAAATATTATTAAAAAACAACATAGGTGAAAATAATTTTATGATAATAGTAGCAGATGCATTGAAAAAAAGCAAAAGAAAAGCAAAAAAACTTTGATATGTTTCAGTAAACATAATTACAAATAACACAATACTAGTTGCAATTAATTTTTATGAAAACATAAAATAAAATTATTCAAAAGTAAATATAATTATATGGACTAATAAATCAACACAACCTATTAGGATTGTAACAGGTATTCAGTATCTAGCTGTTCTACTGGATAGTCAGTTTGACCAGATTTTCTCAACTAAACAGTTGAAATTTTCTTATAATTTACCAGAATCAATAAATCTTAAAATCATTATAAGTGCTAGCATCTAAGAATTTATAAATATCAAACTAACACAGAAGGTCAACTGATTAGTAACTTCATTAATGTACAATAGTTAACAATTGTCCAGCTTGATTTTTTTTAAGATTACAAAAATGATTACTAGATTCAGTTATACAAAAAGAAATTATGTTCTGTTTGTCTCTGTCACTTTTAAAGTGATGATATAATCCATTATTGTGGTGGAAATTGAACAAAGATGCATTTTCATTATTATGACATTTCTATCAGTCCTTATCAGAAATGTGTATGGTAAACATCTGTTTTCAAAAGTCAACAACATTTATAAAGCAAAGTGAAACTGATTGTTCCCCAAAATGCAGAGTGGCTACTATTCTTACATCAGAATGTCAAACTGCTTAGCTTTAAGTAAGGATATCAGAGTAAATAATTCTGATAAAGTGAACATTGCACAGTGTGTCTTAGTTAACTATGTGATAACCTTAATGTGGTATACTGATATGAGGGTAGTTTCTTCTGACAGTTGATTGATAAATGTGTATTAATAAGAAAGTATTGGTAAAAAAAACTTAAAATGTATATTAAGTTTCTTTCAAAAACTAGAGTTGCTTATGACTAATTATGTTGCAAACGTCTGATTAAATTAGACTCAGTGATAAAGATTAAAATATTTTCTTAGCATAACTAAAATTTAATCAGTTTGATAAAATTTAAATGTTTGTTTGAAATAAGAAAGAAGAATCATATGCTTTGGAAAATGTAAAGATTAAATGGACTCATGCACAAAATTACAAAAATATATCATGATCTGTTTGACCAGTATCATTACTGCTACAAGTGTCTACAAATATTCCACTGTAACAATCCCAGAACAAGTCATGTGTTTTCTGCTGTTAATTAGTAACAAGTGATGTTGCTAATGGTGAGGAGTTATCTATGTAACTTCCATTATATCTTCAACTACACTTGATTGTACAACTGACAATGTCAAATGTTTCTCTATAAAATTCTGTTTCATTTCTTAATACTTTTTCTTTTTGATGTAAGGATAAAACAAAGTAGACAAAGTGAAATTTGGGTTGCTTTGTGTATCAACAAATCAAGTTTCAAGCTTTTCCCTCAAGAATGCTTTCATTGTTGCCAGTTCAAAATGGGATATATTATTTTAAGACAAACAGTCATGATGAATACCCACATTTGTGATAACTATCAGGTGTATGAAATTAATATTTTCAGTTACTTTAAATGTTTCCAGTAGGGATCATTGGTTATTAACAAAGTTGGTGATACTACTGTCAGAAACATGGAGCACATTACTCTCTTTTGTTCCAAAAGCCTTTAAAGAAGAAAGCAAGTTAATTCCATTTTGTATAAATATTTCTTTTGAGGCATATTTAAATAATTTCATAAATCCACTAATTTTGAACATGCTATAAATGAGTGATAGAAATATGTAATGATATTTCTACTTACTGCTATGATATAAATTACAGGTTGCTGGGATTTCATAATATTTTTCAGCACAAGTAGTGGTACATTTTATTTCAGATGTTTTATGGCCAGTGGTCCAATACCTCATTCTTCAAATAGCAGCACCATGTATCAATCTTTATGTATATATCTTATAACAGGATAAGAGGGGAGGGGTCTATATTCCATTTATTCTCCTTATTTATTTATACCAAAAGCTACTGAATTACCTACCTTACTTATCAGTGATTCGTTTTCAGTAAATATTAATTGAATATACTTAATTTTTAACAGTTTTTATATAGTATTCACCTAACTTCCTATAATGCCAAACTTGTACATAAATATCTTTTACTCTTTAAGTTCTTGTAAGACATTGTTTTACTTTTCATCTCATATTACAGTCAAAGAAAACCAAATCCATAACTATATAACATTTGTTTCACTTCAATATCACTCATTCGGTAAATGAATCATAATATACCAACTTTCTACTTTAAGGAAATCTAATAATCATCAACCAGTAATAATATGGCCATTTTATACATTTTCCAAATATAGCACACTTTACAGTATTCTTAGTAACACACACACACACAGTATTTTGTAATATTTGATCTGAACTTATTCCAAAATTGAATAGTCATTAAAGGAGGATGTGAATGACATCAAAACATGTAGAGTAACTTTTATGATCACTGATTGGTTTTAAATAAAATTTTAATTGTATATTATACAACGTTGATTGTTGAGTACTTTAATACATCTTAGTCATTATATCAAATATCTCAAATGTTATTTTATGTGATAGGTCATTCAATTCCCACTGGTCACAAGCTGTAATGCATGGTGTAAACATGATTCCCTTGACAACCAAGCATTATTAGCATCTTTCATAATATTTCCTCTATTATCTCTTATTATGAAGGGTATAATTCTTTGTTTTCCTTTACATTTATAGGATCTTCCAACAGTTTCTCTATTGCAGTATGACTTATAGGAAATACTAGCATTAAGAGCAGCAGTCTACATGTTCTGTGTCCATTGTCCAATGACACTGTATCTGATGTCAGAGAAATGTCACTGAGGTTCGAAATCTGACCAGAAATTTGAAGTCTTGCATCCTTCATGTATATTTTGCACATTTGCTTCAAGCAAGTCCTTCATCAGTACCAACTGAATACAGTTGGTTATAAAAGCAATTATTTCATTGGTTCATAATGTAATTCTATCATGATTATCACTAATATCTCATAACTTCTTTTCTTTTAATAACACTTCAGAATAATTTATTGTTCAGTAGACACTTGAAAACTTGAGGTCACACTCTCATCTTCAGTATTAGATCTGGTAAATTTTGACCTCTGTTGCCAATTCTTGTAGCCTCGTGCATGCATATTTATCAAGTGCTCGTGTACTGGGATTGTAGAAGCTTTCCAGTTTTCAACCACATGAAATAACCTAATTTGCACTTCACTTTAATATCATCAACTACTTTCAATTAATCCAACACAGGGCTCTTTCTGCATTCTAAGTCACTGATGATAATCAATAGATACAAAGGATATTAGTGAATCACTTATATTGCCATTGATATCAGTCATCAACTAAGTCAGAGTCTCAGAGATCAGTTTGTGCATTGCAACTGACAGGTCTATGTTTGTCTTCTTTATTGATCATTACTAAGACACCTGCTGGCATATTATAGACTGCATGGTCAGATCTAAAAAAAAAACACTGTATATATATCCAGACAAAACTTAGATAGTTAAAAAAAAATTTTGGCTCTGAAGAAAAACATTATTGGCAGTTCTAAATACTAAACAGACTAACAAATGGAATACAAGTACTCACCTAGAATTATCATATGATCCTTTAATAATGGTTGGAGACGGCTTGAATGGGTAATGAAGAAAAACTTTAATATAAGTTTAACATAACAGCAAATGTACAACGTTTTGACAAGGTTTTGTCATCATCAGGTAAATTAAAGTTTTTCTTCATTACCCATTCAAGCCGTCTCCAGCCATTATTAGTCTCAAAGTGGGTTCCTCGTCATCGAATATGGAGTATAAGATATTTCCTAACGAACCAAAGTAAAAACAAATACTTATTCATATATTAGAATCGATTCTCTAACGTTCAAATGATTTGTTAAATGTAATTGTAGAGGGGGGGTGGTGTTATTTTGTAATGGGTTTGGTCTCTGATTTAACTCTTTATACTTTGTGTTTTAACTACACAATACACAGTGTAATGACTTTCTATTCCTCCACAAGTCTGGGAAAACTTTCAGGTGTGGTGTTTTAATGTCTGGGAAAACTTTCAGGTGTGGTGTTTTAATGTCTGGGAAACTTTCAGGTGTGGTGTTTCAATGTCTGGGAAAATTTTCAGGTGTGGTGTTTCAATGTCTGGGAAAACTTTCAGGTGTGGTG
>NW_013665626.1:815656-832838 GCF_000517525.1 Limulus polyphemus
ATTGTTACAAAATGCATATAATAACAATACTTTACTATATAATAAGAGGAAATACTTTAATAGTAACAAGAACAGCCATTACTTTACAAATACAAAGATAAGCACTTTCAACTATTATTTACAGCCTAACAGTACATTTTAAAAAAAGAAAGGTAGAGGAAATTTCTTAGAATATTCACATTAAACTTTCACACCTTGAACAATTATATCTAAATCTTTCACTTAATTATCTTAAAACACTAACTTATACTAAATATTACATGACCTTCTAAAAAAAAAAAAACCAAAACCAATTTAAAAACAAAATCTACTTAAAGTTATATGACAAAGTAACTAGTTCAAATGAACCAAGCTTAAAGTCCATTACTGAGAACACACTAATTTTATACACAATATAGTTATAATTTATACAAAAATAATTTTATTGATCAAGATTATTTCATTTGGTGTTAATACAATTTATTCCCCTCAGAATTAGGGTTTATATGATAAAATTTTTGTATAAAATCTTTACCTAACGTCTTTTGTCTCGAATTTTCTATTTTCCTGATTAATTTTGACTTCATATTGCAGAGTTTATATATTTTGTAATATTTTATAATACTTTGTTAAGTTTGAAGACCAATTATATTTCTCTATAAACTAATAAATTTCGATAATGATAATAATGAGTTAGTCTTTCTTAAAGCTGATTACCAAACATTTCTTCACAATATTTAGTTTTCAGCTTTAGCATTTAATTCATTCTGCTGACATTATGAATAGAATTTGAATAGTTGAATGCAGAAAATACCAACTACAACAACTAGTGTTTATTAGTATGGTCTCTACTAAAACACAAGTGATGTATATGTAATGACAGCACATAATATATCTTACTGCTACCAGTAAACATTTTAAAATGTAACATTTTGGTTAGTATTCCACATTGTGAAAAATAATTACCATGTCTAGAGTCATTGGAACACCATCTTTCTTACATACAATGTCTGCATGACAGATTTTAATCTTTTTCTTAATAAAACGCAGTAAGTGCTTTTGGTTCATACACGAAGAAGCATGAATATGGGTGTCCACCTAATGAGATAAATCAACAGTTTAGTAAAAAAACTTTAAAGTTGAAACAATTTTTAAAGGTATACATACAGAAGAGTCTACATCAATATAGGACACAAATAACATAGAAAAAGAACAATAAAACTCAGCTCAGTAAAAAATACAACTTAAAATCAGTAACATGAAATAGTAAAACCAGGAAAATATAATAATAGGTTGGTAAACAATGATATATAAGCATAAGGAAGAATTTTATTGATAATGGAACATACTATCTTCAGGTATAATCAATACTAAACAATACAAGATACAAGGTTTATCTATCATTATAAAGACAAAAGACACAAGGATTAAATGTGACAGAAATAGTATCAGCAGGTGCCAGGATATAGGTAGAGGTCAAGTGTATGAAAGGTGAATAGATCTTACCAAATACAACTGATTTTTGCTAGGGCCACTGTCATGGTTTAGTAAGAGATCATTTCCATTTATAATTTCTAACGTTTCTAAACAGTCTCTTTCTTTTAGTTTTTGGTTGGTATAGGAAAAGAATTTCATCCCAAAGTATTTTGTGACCTGCTTCACATTGATATGTTAAAGCAAATATCTGGAATACATCTCTATGTATTGACCTTAGTGTTTTCTGATTCTTTATTTCTAAGAAATGTGATGTTTGTCTTATATATTTTTGCACATTCACATCATATATATACATACATATCTTGTTTTTGTTCCTTTAGTAAGGAGTTTTTCAGGTTAGATAAGTAAGGTGTTGATTTTATGTGAAGGTTTGAATACAGTTTTTACATCAATGCTCAATTTATTAAATAGGCTAGTAATTTCATTAGCAATTTCTGGTAAAAATATAAATGAAACAAATTTGCTATGTTTTATGTTGCCAATGGGTGAAAGGTTAGAGTAAACATAACATTTTTTACTCTTTTGAAGTTTGACACAAGCCCTACCTATGATGTTTGAGTTGAAACCTCTAAATAGTGCTATATTATTTAAGTAGTTCAATTCAGTTAGTAAGTCTTCTTTGTGGGTGCAAAGTTGTATATCACACAGGTGAAGTAGGACAATATTTTCTGTGATAGGTGGTGACTACCATATTTTACAGCATATAAGACACACACCCATATTTTAGCAAAGAATATTGTATCAAAGCAATTAATGTTTACTGCAAATAACATCAATACATTCCAAAGTAATCTGTTGCTAAGCAACAGTTTTTCTTATAACAAATAGAAAGTACAGAATTTACCATTAGTCACTCCAGGGTAAGAAGATGTAATATATTGCTTTTCAAATGACAAGCCTATTTCAGTTGATGTTTGTTGTGGATATCAGTGTCCCCAGCAAATAAACTGTACTGGCCTGATGTGGAAGTAAGGGAAAAGGCCTGGGTTTCTTTTGCACATGAGCAGTTTAAGAACTGTTGCACATTGCAAAGGGGAACTGTAGTAGACAGTAGTGTTCATGAGAATTCAGAAACACTTACTGCTTAGCACTGAAGAACCGGGTGAACTTGGATCATTATTATCTATTATATATCTACTCATACATTTAGCAAGTTTTTTTCATTAATTATAAGCCTAATCATATATTCTTGTGTAGATTAATTTTTTATATTTTAATCTACAGTTGGCTGGGAGAAGACTACACAGAATTTAGCTTATGGGGGAAAAACTGAAAGATGCATTTTCTTTAACATCACATATTAGATGTAGTATGATTTTTAGAGGTATTGTTCAGGAAAAAAAAATGTGTGTCTTATATGCTGTAAAATACGGTAGGTCTTATGTGTGGTGGCATGGTGATGGAATGAGGTTTTCTGTATACACTGTTGGTAACTTTATTATTTTCTCTTTTTTACATTCACATCTAAAAAGGGGAGACAACTGTTAGATTCTATTTCATGTGTGAAAATTATGACAATGGGTCTTAATGTATTTAAGCATTGAATGAAATTAAGTAGTGTATCATCTTTCCCATGTCACCATATTCTGAAGATGTCGTCTACATACCTTAACCAGATTTTAAGTTTATTGGTGTGTGTGAATTTGTTTCCAAACAGTTATTCTTCTACAGCAGACACATAGAGGTCACTAAGTAGAGGATAAAAATAAGGGGGATCCCCCATCACTAATCCATTATTTTGTTTGTAAAGCTGGCCTTTTTATGTAAAATAAAGGTTGCTTAAGCAGCATTCTGTGAGGTTGATAAGATGCTCTGTTACACTAATAATTGCAGCTGAATTGTCCATTTATAATCAGCATAATACATTATTATAGAAATGATGAAAGAAAAGGGAAGAAGTTATAGAATGTACTAGTATTTTGTATTTGCAAAATAGCAATACCTTTTGTCTTCATGTTAACATAGGTTTATCAATGTATGACCAAAATATTGTTGCAAATGTCTTGTAGTACTCCCTACATTTCAGTCAAACTGTATGGTTCAAATTCTACCTTCTCGGTTTCCACCTAAGCTCATGCGATCTTAATGACATTTTCATACAGGGGTTTTAATCAGGCCAAGCCATGACTGTGAGTGTTCCATCAGTTTTTTTTCTACTTCCAGGTATCATTTAACCACATTTGTTGTATGCTTAGGACTACTGTCTTGCTCTAAGATAAATACCTGCCCAACAAGTTTTGTTTCTGAGTGAATTTCAAGATGGATAAGAATCAGCTTGTATCTGTCAGCAGTCATATAATACCATCAGTTTTGCATAGACTTATGCCATTGACTGAGATGCAGCCCAAACTTATATTGGTACTCTAGCATGCTTTACTGTAGATGTTATACGCTGACCAAGATACTGTTCTGTTCTTTGCCATCAACAAATTAGCATTAATTTTATGTCAATAAAAAATACCAAGCTTTTGTATTACCTTTCTAGTGTTATAGAAATCTCGATGAGGAACAGCCTTCTGTGCAGCCAGCTCTCGCAACTCATTCAGCAGTACATGCAGTTGATACTTGGAAGACAAGTAACTTAACCTTCGGTAGCAGAAGGATTTCCTGATATGAAAATCATTAATTATATACTGTTTTATGAATGTAAAAAACTTTATTCTAATCTTCAGAACTAAATAACCTGCAGGTTTAAAGTCATAACACGTATAATGAAATAGAACAACTTCAATCATCATTAAGTTCACTGGAGATTTCAGTTATATTACAATTCATCAACAATATATTGTTTGTTTTAGAATTCTCAAACAAAACTACAAAAAGGCTACTCACACATAGCCATCTCTAATAATAAACTGACAAGACTAAAGGGAAGGCAGCTTATTCAATAGTATCCCACTGACAACTCTTGGACTACTTTTGGCTACTAAATAATGGCATTTGACAATCACTCTTATTGCTTACTTATGGCCCCAAAGTAAAAAGCACATTTTTCAGGCAACAGCACATGAATCATGAACCCTCATGCAAACTATTTGGATATGAAAGCATTAAGTCATACCACCTCATGAATATGAACTTTTAAATTTGGCAGCATAAGTACACATTTAATCAGTTTCTAATGCATTATATGTACATTTTAAAAACTACACTTAACTTCAATAGTTTTAAAACTTGCAAATAACTTTGTCATAAAAGACAACATGTAAAGAGTATACAAATAGAGAGCTATTAAATTGCTGGCTCTTACAAGGGTCCATCTGCAATCATTGCACACATCAAGTTCATGTCACGGACAAAAACTGACAGTGAGGGGAAAGGATAGTCACAACGATGTCCATTTTCCACATCTTCTTTGCTGGGATAGACTTGAATTACTCCATCTTCCATCTTTAGTTGGTATCCTGCACTTTCTGGGAGAACACATGTCCAGGGGTGTTTTACAGTTGGAGGGTCATGGTAAGGATGGTCTGTAGTTTATAAATTCAATCAACTAATTATCAAACTTGTCAAATCCAAACAATCTGGCTGTTAGACGGCAACATTTAAAATGTCCAAAAACAGGGGCTTAAATTTTTATGCCTGTATATATCTTTTCCCATCTGAGATTTAAAAAGAAGACATCACAAATAAACAATAATATTATCTATTCAGAAACTTTAAAAAAAATGATTTTTTCCTCCAAATAATTCAAACAATTAAATATGCTAGTTCTGAGTAAAATTATTTAATACGACACACAATAAATATTCTTTATTAATTTTAATATTAGTGATCTAATTAGCTTTGGAAATTGTCTAAATGAAGATTACTGGAATTAAAACAACAAAACATATCCCACACTGTATTGTGTTATATACACACACACATGTAGAATAACCATCATTACAAATCCGATCATTTAGCTTTACTGTATGTGTACATTTATATCCATGAAGTGACTTTAAATGTATATTATGGTTAAAAAAGTACCTTCAAGGAATTGTATAGAAAAGTTAGCTTTAAAATGTTTTCAGCAAAAAAGTATAGTTTAAGCCAGTGTTTGTTAACCACCTGTCTGCAGACTGGTAGAAGTTCATCATAATCATCTTGCCGGTCCATGGAATTTCATAAAAACATGAGTAAAATAACAACCAGACCATTTCATTTAAGCTACTTTTAAGTGTCATAAAGAAAACAATAACGAGTATGTGAAACAAACAAATTGCTTAATAACCAACAGAAGTAATCCATTTAATTCATACAAGTAAAGTTGTAAAAAACAATTAATGCATCAAATTATATAAAACATGACCAAATAAATTATACAAATGTTTGTGTCCATGTGTGTGTATATTTGCATCTTTCATCACTTAAATACAGACATGCATTACATTAGAATCACATTTGCAATTAAAAAAACGATTGTGATCAATATTATTAAATATATTAATAAAACACTTAAATAAATGAATATTAATCTCAGAAATGAAAAAAAAAATTCTATCCTCTAAAAGTTGCTAACTGTACATAACTGAAGTAACAACAAAACATGTGAAATATTTATTTCTGTATTATATCATCTGCAAAGAACACACTTGTGACAATGTTCTATGTTAAAATTGATCTGATTAAATTCTTTCACATACTGCCACATTCATTAGACATCACAATGTGAAACAGGCAAGATGTTTGGTTGATGTGTAACAGGAACTATATTAGTGCATCACACAGCATCCACTGCAATTTGTTAGTAAAAAGTGCCAGTGAAAAGTACTCTTACGTTTTGACCTTACTGCCAGCTTCTCCTTGATACCTTAGAAAAGCAAACACAGTAAAAATGTTGCAGCTTTTAATCCAAAATCTCCCTTCTTTGCAAATTAAACTGGGAATTTCAGAGCATAAAGTATTGATGAGTTAAGAATAAGTAGAATTATAGAGTAAAAATGACTCTCATCAAGTAGTGTTACATAAAATCATAACATAGTTCTGTAGTGTTTTATGATTATATTTAAGAAGTACCATAAATAAAGCAATTATCATTAAACTGCAGTGGGGTGGTATTTAAAAATGTAAAGCTTTACGTTAAAACAATATATGATTACATCCAGCTACAAAGTGAAAATTATTTCTGCAATTAATTCAATGTTAGATATCTAATTAGAAATTGTTTTGTAGGTAAAGTCAAGCAATATTTAAATGTATTTAGTATCCAGTAGAAAGAAAACAGAACAGCTTGAAACCATACATACAAAGTGTGCCATGCATCTAAATATTTAAGTATTACCTCAATATATAAAGAATTTCTAAATAACATCAGAAGGACTCAAATTTAGATGTAGTTGCATCAAGCAAGACTGCACTTATTTTGTTAAAGAGTCCAATGGAAAGAACTGAGCTTACATAAACATTATTCTGTTGATAGTTTCTTAACAGTAATTGTACTTACAGGTACTTCAATTTTTACTACCTTATTGCTATTATCTTCATAAGAACTAGCTTGTTTGTTTTAAATATATTAAAATAAAAATTAATATCCTGCATAACTTACTAAAAATAACTTTAAAGCATTTTTTAGTACTAAAGCAGAAACTATATACTGCAACATACACTGACTGGTCACATTATAACAACCCTTAAACCTAACTGGATCACCCTTCATCACAGTAATGGCCTAAACTCATTATGGCATAGACTCCACAAGATTCCAGATGGTGGCTTGTTCTGTTGTATCCTACTTGTTGAGAAATATTTCACTGTCTCATATACTAATCATGATACGACTGCATCTCTACATTGTTTAATTGATAACTAAACAATTCACAGGTTTAGACTATTTTGCACATTGCAAGTAAATGTCATGTTCTACAAGTGTGCACATGTGTGTGTGTGAGGGGATCCTAATGAAGTAACCATTCAATCTAATTTAAAACCTATTAACTGATAAGTCTGAACCATATGTTAGTTTAAATAGAAAAATGTATGAAATTTCAAACAAAAACTTATAAATTATGGTTTAACTATAAAGGCAAAAAAAAATTAAATTAATGAAAAATCTTAAATTTATATAAAATCAAAGTACCGACATTCTAGAATACGTCTCTTGGAAATCAGTTTTGTTTACTGTGTCACATTCTTCACTTTCATCTATGTATGTAAATAACTGAAATAGTAGAAACTCATAATATTCACCTAAAAGTAAAATACATCAAAATTCAATGCAAATTTGATATTTTTTAATGATTACTTTTGCAAAAGTGCCCTTCATTGCTCTGATAGTTTCAATAACTTCAGAATTTCAAAGTTTGTATAATACTTCCAATTATATGAAGAATTCCTCAAAGCTTTCTTAGCGATATCATATATTATCCTTGAATAATACTTGTATCTTTGTTTGTACTTTTAGGATTTAGAACTAGTAAGAGACCATATATATTAAGATTTGTTTGTCAGGTACATTGTGTGTAACTATGTTTATCTGTACATGTTGTTGTTTCAATATTAACCAAGAAATTTTCATAAACTGCAAATTTCTTTTTCACATAGTTATCATTATTTTCAAAATCATATATATTTCACAATTTTTCTGTCATAAAAGTTTTCTTTATTAAAATAAACCAATTTTAAAACCAAATTAGAAATATATTTTCAATGGTCTTCCCCATTCAAAATTAGTATCATATTTAACAATTAAATGGACCTAACATAAAGGAACACTTGGTAATGTGATAGTCCTCTTTTAATGTTCCAAATAAGTGACCATAACATAGAACTGAATAGGTTTTAATCTACTTTCATGGTTAGAGAACTTTAGAAGAGTGAAATAACTATGCTCAAAAGAACTGAAGTTTGTCCAGTGGATAAAAGTTATTACTAATAGATACATCAAAACAGGCAAAGTATTTATATTTTTGAATATAATCCTATCTTCAAATGCCAATAGTTTACTATCTTTACTACACTTACACAATAAGCTGATATAATTTCCAGGACTTTTAAAGTAGTTATACCTTATAATGTGTGTACATGTAAAAAAGAATTAGCTCTTAGATACTGATAAACAACGATAAAATCGTCATATAATGGTGTAGATTACATGATTTTAATTTCACCTTCACTGGTTTATTATTTTTTACTGGTGTATAACCAATAACGGTGCATTTGTTAAGTTAAATACACAAAGATTATATTGCAAACACAATTAATAAAACAACTTATACCTTCACCACTTTGGGTCTCAGCCAGATTTGCTTCCATGAACATATTCTCAGTATTACCATTATCACCTTTCACAGACTGTAAAAAACGAGACGTTAATGAGGGAAAACTTTGGTTAGAAACTTCCATATAACTCTTCCTCAGTCGAATGGCTTCAATTAGAAGCCTTGATGCTATGTGTAAGTCTTCAGTTGGAACCTGAGAAAACAATGTGATACGTAATTTAAAGTGTAACATGTATCTTGTTTAATATTATTTTTCAGAAATAGCTAACTATGGGAATAAAGAAGACTTTATAACTGTTAAGCAGGATAAAAAACAAAGAAACATGAAGGAAATG
This sequence comes from Limulus polyphemus, assembly GCF_000517525.1. Taxonomy (NCBI): domain Eukaryota; kingdom Metazoa; phylum Arthropoda; class Merostomata; order Xiphosura; family Limulidae; genus Limulus; species Limulus polyphemus. Next base: position 824,670 of record NW_013665626.1, read on the forward strand.
CATTTATGTATAAGGTTAAAAACTTTTACATACAGAAATAAAATGTTTATATTTCTGGTTAACTTCACGATAATTTAAAATCATATATAATTATCTCTAAAATTCTACATTTTATCAGGTTTTTATGTTGTTTTCATCATTTATGAGCTGTGCATATTATATACAGCTAGAAAAAAGTACTTCCATGATTCAAAAACTTCACTCTAAATAAAACTAGTATGCAGAATAAAGAATTACAATAATAAATTATGCAAGCCAACAAGTTTGGTTAATAGGTACGTACTCAAATACATAATGTAAAGAGGAGAGCTGAAAATACATGCATGTGTAGTGATACCGTTATAAAAAATCTTCATGCACAAAACCAATGAATAAACACGTGTGAAAGATACATGATAAATAGTGCTCTTTCTTGGGGTAATACTAAATCACAAAGAAACACACTTATGATAAGGAAAGACAATATATGCCAATTTTATATGTGGTTATGATTTTAACCAAAGCAACCATGTTCAAATAACTAGAAAGACTATGTAATATAGTTACAAACAAATACTGAGGAAAAGTTAAGAGACAATTTAATAGCAAATTACATCAACTAGTTTAAAGAAGGCCTATTCACTGCATATTATTTTGATTTTTATATCAATAATAAAATAAAATCTGTATTGAGCTGCTGTACTAGGCTCACAAATTTTCTATCACCATTCTTAATATATAAAAGATACTGCAGTTTGGAGTTTAAACATTTAACCACTTACACAAGCAAACTATTATGTAACCAAAATTCCTATATGACTACTATTTTGCACTTTTTTTTTTTGTCTAAATACACTTGAAACATCCAAACACACATGCATATAAATTGTATATCTTGCAACACACATTAACACATATATTTACATTAGACATATTTCTCAACTTAATGCCATCAAAATATATATGTGTATTACACTTAATTAATGGGATGAATAAAACAACAGAATTACCATTTCACCCAAAATTATAAAACTGTTGTAGTAAACACACTTTCTCTCTCTCTACAAAACATTCTACTATTTAAGGCTGTACAAATGCCAATATCACACATTTATACATTGAAGAAGCATGTCCAAAATGTAGGTAGAACATAAATGTAACTGCTGTACACCTAACAATGCAGGATACAGATCATTATTTAATTAACTTTAAACACAACAGTTAAACTCTGTATTTAATATATGAATGTTGGACAAATTTTTATAAACATATGGGAAAATAAGTATTCAGGAAAGTACTTGAAGAAGAGCTTCTAGCCATGAAATCAGAAAGTACAGCTAGAAGTGTCATTCAAAATATTGGTAATACGAATGGTTCAGGTTATTTTGTGGCCTTTGACATTCTCTCTTATATGTATTTTAATTACACTTTTGAACATATAATAATGATGTAATAAGAGCTACAAGTACCAAGCCAGTGCATTAAGAGTACTACCAGTAGTAACATGCTGATAATGTGAATGACACAAACTATGATGAATTGTGACAGGATGGAATATGAACATATAATAACTCTTAGCAAATGTCTTGAATAAGAGTCAGAGGTTAACCAACTATTTAATTATATCCTTAGGTCTAGTTTCACAGGATACATCATTCAAGTTAATCATAATTTAATAATAGCTACAGAATCCTAGCATAGTACAAAGATCTATTATTTAAAAAAATTCTGTCTTAAAGCCACTGAGCATAACCTACAGATTTAAATGGCCTCTATCCTACAGTAAGTGTTTTATTATACAAAATTAGAATTTGTATTATTACTCAGAATAAGTGTAGCTGCCTTCAGAGACTGAGAAATAATTTAGTTCATGTTGAAATGTAACTACCCAAAGTAGCACAGAAGTGAAGACAAGACATTGGCAAGCTTATAAAAGTATCTGAAGTATTTTAAACAATCAAGAAGTAGGTCACGTACCTAAAACACTTTACTTGCACAATTATGTATGATACATATACATTAAAAGTATGTAATGGTATTGTTTGTCATTACTATTACAAACTGTTTGTATAAGAAAAAAAGTGAACCACTTGTACAGGCAGCTACAGCAGGTTATTACTTTTTTGCCTGGTAGAAAGAAGAAAATAATTGTGGTATTAAGTCTTTCAAAACATGTACACTGTACATTTATGTATTTCATATATTTGATTAATGGATCAACCAGTATTTGAGTTACCAGATAATATTTAATAAAACACTTAATATTCTTTATTTTTCTTACTTTTAACAGATTATAACTTTTAGTTCTTGTATTCTTGTATGATGTTGGTATATATAGAATTTCCGAACATATTTTGTTGTAAGATGCCACACACACACACACAAAGAAAAAAAAAGCTGTAGGATGGAAAAAAAACTAGTAAATTGAATTACTGAATGATTGGAGAAGAGAAAGGAAAAACTGTCATTAACAAAGTCCAGCCAAACTGGATTCTTATTACTGATGGAGTGCCTCATGTTCAGTGCTTGAACCTATGCTTTTTCATAATTACTTTAACAATATTGATAGCGGCATAATTAGTAATAGTAAACTTTGTGGATGACATTAAACTCTTGAGCCTTTCTAGCTGTTCTGATACCATAGGTACCACAGAACAACTTGAATCAATTACTTGATTTAATAAATATTTGGTAACTGACCTACAATTATAGTAAGTGCAAGGTAATCCATCTGGGCTATTATCATTTGGATAACACATTTAATATGAATGGTAACATACTTAATAGCATGACTGAAGAAAAGGACCTTGACAAAGTGATGGACAAGTCACTAAAGTAATCTAGGCTGGCATTTCTTAACCACTGGCCTGTCACAACCATATTTCCAGTCTGTGGGATCTTACAAAAACAAATAAACAAACAAAAACTGACAGGAAAATTTCAGAGGGAAATTTAATGGGTTTTCACCATGCTTGCATATTAATGATTCGCAACAGTTCAGGGAGGCAGCAAGCCAGACCCTGGTATCGAAAAGGTTAAGAAATATTGATCTAGGCAATGCTCTGTTGCTAGCAGCAAGGATAATAGTATTCTGGGGTATATTTATAGACACAGTGACTACAAATTAAAAGATGCAATTACCACTTTATACAAATCACTAGTAAGGCCTCACTTGGAATATTTTCTCCAGTTTTGGTCTCCCTATCTAAGAAATGCTATTGACTTACTGGAAATTGTCCAGAGAAGAGCTATTAGGAAATTCAATTTCAATAGATTTATTTAAACTTGATACTACTGAAACTACCATGTTGTTTAACATTGTATTTGAAATAATTAACATCAAATGTCCATATGTGATTTGTGTACACATTTGCATTATAATCTTTCTTAATAATAATAGAATTCCACTTATCTAAAACCATAAATGATTTGAAAAGAAACAGAAGAGCTAAAGAAGTAAACAATGTTTAGGCAAAGTTATTTTCACCCAAACAGCATATTTCTTTCAAAGATTATAATCATGCTGTAACCTTAATTTGTTTTTATCTATACATCCATATATTTATTTAGCTACATATACATCCAAAGACTCACCTAAAACTAAAACAAAATCCCATCTGCACATTAACATTTTGAATCATACACTATCTTTGATTAAAATTTCATTTCTTCTTAATCAGTATTTAGCTTATCCTCAAGCTTTGTGCTCGTATGCATTGTAATCATAATCAGCCTTGAAACCTGGGTAAAACTCAATAGAAAAGTGATATAAATTTTAAAATAAGTACAAATTGAAGGTTAATTTGCAAATATATATACATGAGCTGAGCTAATTCATTTATAAACTTAAAAAATACTTCACTCAAAATACTTCAATGCAAATTACTTGTAAGAAATACCTGCACATGATTGTGTGTGTGTGTCACTTTATATGGATATAAAGAAAAAAAAAAAAGGTGCATCATGGCATGCTACTACCTCTTAGTTTCACTGTCAATATATTATTTGCTGATTAACTGGTCATGTCAGCTTCTAAAGTATATCAAATTATTCTTTGTATTCCAAATATTTTTCATGCTCAGATAGCATTCTTTTTTATGCACCCTACTGCAATAGATTAACAACCATTATTCTAACTCATACACATGATTTTGATATTTTTGTACTACTTTTAATAAAATCTTCATAACAAAGTATCAATTAATACCTCTGTGAAAATAAGAATTCACATTTCATTAACATTCTAAATGAATGAATACAGAGGTCAAGTATGTGATGTTAAAATGTTATACCTTAATATGCAAATCAGCAAGTCACACAACAATCACAGTAATATAAAGTTGCAGTGGAATGGCATGTATTTTGACAATGTTTAGCATTTGGCAGGTAGTGTGATGCCACCAAAACTGATCACTTTTGGGAAGGATTATGTAACAGCCCTTTCCTAAGCAAAATATTGTTACACTCAGATCATAAAAACATATACAGATCGAGGATTCAGAATTTTCAAAATGGAGATATCCCTCATGTTGCATTAATAAACAAAAGAATATGGATCAAATTGGTGCACCAAGACCATACAATGAGAAACCTGTAACAAGTCTTACTATAGCCATGGTAAGCAAAGTGAGAAGTTTTGTAATGGGTGAGAATACAGGAACACATAGTTAAGAAGCAAAAGCCACCCACCTGCCCAAGCAACATAACAATAAAGAACTTCCATCTACAAAAGTGACACAAGTCACAAGTTGCCTCCATGACATATCTATTTAACCACTCTATACCTCAAGCAGCTGGAGAATGAAATGAGTATTCACAGTTTCCATTCAAAGACATACTGGTCAAGATACTGAATGCAGTTTCTATTGATTTCTATGGGATCAGACTACTGAAATGGACAATTGAAGACTGTCATTCTTATATGCTAGATTGATTGTAGAATGTGTGGAAGGAAGAGTGGCATACTTTGGAGAAGATAGCCTCATGGCAGAGACTTAAGCAACAGAAACTATGTCACAGGGTTTTGTCAAGAAAAAAGGTCATCAGATAGAACATGAGTGGATGTGGCAACATAAAATTTTTAATTATAGAACAAAATCATTTTAATATAACATACTCATCCTCTGCAGTTCAAATGATCAAAATGTTACCCCTAATCATAAGTTAACCTTTGAAAATTAATGTTTAATTCAATGATGATGTTTTGATAATAAACTGAAGCCTAACAATAATTCACAGATGTAAGACAACAAAATATGTACTATTCTTGTTAAGTAAAAATGCTAATGCATACCTCTTAAAAGCAATATCTGAATGTGTATGTGCTTTGTTTGTCGAACACATAGAGAACCTAACTTACCAAAGTATCAAACATGAGCATCTGTGGGAAGGTGCGCACACGTGGTCGCCTCCAATGAGAGGGAAATAGGCTAGTAACAGCAACCTCTGCCGCTTTCTTCTTCTGAGAACATGACATAATCCAAACAATTCCATAATAAAATGGTAATAACAAGGACAGCTTTAGATATAAATTTCAAAATATTTTCATGAAAGTAAAGCACAACCCCAACCCATAATTCTGCCCGAGTGCTAGCACAGGTGATGTTAACTAGATCCTTCTTTGTTAATGCTTTGAAGCTACAAATGTAACTCACTAAAGAGAAGACTAACAGGGTTTTTATTCAATCTGTTTAACTACAAAGGTAACCAACTAAAAATAACTGCATTGAAACAAATATAGCACACAATATGAATATTATACTTCGTACATATGTAAAATATAATTATAAAATTAAATTGTATGCAGGTTTTGTTTTGAAAAAAGGAACTTCACTTGTATCTCAAAAGTAACATTTGAGGGAGGTTAGAATATTCTACTGTGCTTCAAAAAATGTATTATCTTTTATATTCTTTCACTTCAAATTTATCAAGTGATTTTATTAATATAGCTATTATTGATTAACAAACCATTTTCAAATTGAGCAGTAAGGTGTTCCTTTTTAAACATACTTAACTGAAGAGATCAATAGGCATATATAGTAAACTGGAAAGGTTTTAAAGATATCAAATACACATACATAACATATTTTGAAAACTATAAATGTTTTGCTTTTTTTTAGGAATTTTGAGTTGATTGATGTTTCAGTCTCATTACTAAGGCTTTGAGTTTCCATGTACCTAATGATTCTGCATCACAGTGTTTTATATTACTTGTTTCTAAGCTCTTTCTTGTGTTCCAGAAGTGTCTTCATCAGTATGGTTATGGTATTTGGAGAATTACACATCAGTAAGTAGTCTTTTATGACTTCATCATTGTGGTTCACTTGTTTGGGGAAAATCCAAATTTCAAGCATCTCTAGGCCTTGATAATGATTAAGAGTTTGTTAGTAATTTGACAAAAATCTCATTTCTTTATGATGATGTGATAACTGTCTTCAGATGTAGCAAATATTCTAGGATGCTGTAGTTTTATGTCATTTTTGGTTTTCACACAATTCTACTTGGCTATCCTGAGAAGACAGTGTTATCAAAGATAACAAACTTATTATTTGTTGTATTATTTTTTTGCCACAATATTTCATTACTACACTAGGATAATTTGGTATGGTGTAATAAGATACACAAGTACCAATATCAATACACACATTTTTCCATTTTAAGTTCATAGATTCTCTCATTCTAATGTATTCATTTTCAACATGCTCAGTTTATCTTTAAAGTGAATTTTTATAAAAACACAAACATTTCAAAGGAAAAATTTACAGATATGTTTTTAAGTTCAATAAATCCCAATGTCAATATGTTGATACTGCATTTCGGGTTTTTATAGACTGAATCTAACTCTAGTACTTTAATTAATTCTCTGTGCTTAAGTTTTCTTCAGCACAAACAGTCAAAACGTTCTCTACTCTTACTGTCAGGAAGATGTGGTCCATTAAAGATCCTAATTCAATACAATACATCCTACCTAACATTTATGTTTCATTTGTTATAAATCTTAAAGCTACACAATGAGCTGTCTCAGCGTCTGTGCTGTGCCCACCGTGGGTATCGAAACTCGACTTTGGGCATTATGAATCCTCACTCAAACTGAGCCACCACAAGAGGAGGGGCATTTATATTTTAATCTTTACTGGATAACTTCTTAATCATTGAGTTTTCATATTTTCCTATTTTAAATTAGTTTCCAAAATGTATGCCTTATTTCATACTCTTAAATCTTGCTTTTTTATTTTATGATTAAGAATTTTACATTTCATGTTATTCCATTTTTTTCCACTAGATTTCATATATTTATTTTCGTATGAATTTTTCCCTACATTCAAATATGACTATCATATAACAACTTGAAATTAATAAATTATTACAAATGTTCTCGATTTAGAAAAAAAGTTTACACAATTTGTATATATTAAGCAAACTACGTCTAACACACATCTTGCATGAATTCATTGTATGAGATCTGATGAGACATTTCAAAAATAATATAGTTACGAAATAAGGAGTCATTATACAAAACCAATTACAAGTCATGCCAACAGTCCATGTATGTGTATACTTATAATTGTTCTGACAAAATGAAAAATAGAATACATAGCCCATCAAATTCGCGCGCGAATGCGTGTTTGCACGCGAGCGCTTATAAACATAACTAACTTACGTCAAAAATATGTGATATAATGCGTCTACACGCTAAGGTATTTATTACTGCCCTCTTATACTTTTGAATTATTGGTAATGAAATAGATGTGAACAATATTTTTAACTTTTAACTCTTCATAACATGATTTATATGTAATATACACCTGGAAAAAAGTTAAGCACCCCCGTGTTTTTTTTCAAGTGATTCAGATTCGACGTTCTTGTGACTGATTATAAATTACCATTCAATCTAAACGTGTTTATCAAATGAAATTATGCATTATTGGGCACAAGAAAACAAGATCACCGTAAAATAACAATTTTTAATTTACATATCATGACATCAAAATATGGACAGTTTTCACGCTTAAAATTATCTTTGATAAGTATTGTCAGTGAAAGCTCAAAAACGTTATTGAATTGTCAAATCACATTACAAAATGTCAATCATGACCCACACATTGATAATTAGGCACCGAAAAGTCAATATTGGGTATATCCACCGTTTGCCTGGATGACTGTGGCAGTACTGCGCCGCATACTGCCAGA
>NW_013665626.1:833581-834502 GCF_000517525.1 Limulus polyphemus
ATATATACACCTGGAAAAAAGTTAAGCACCCCCGTGTTTTTTTTCAAGTGATTCAGATTCGACGTTCTTGTGACTGATTATAAATTACCATTCAATCTAAACGTGTTTATCAAATGAAATTATGCATTATTGGGCACAAGAACGTCGAATCTGAATCACTTGAAAAAAAACACGGGGGTGCTTAACTTTTTTCCAGGTGTATATTTATCAACGTACAGATGACAAGCCCTAACAGGTTACATCTACTTCAGTTTTATCACCTATTTAACTAAAGATAACTAACGAGAATGATTTATGACGAAACTTTTCTTTTTGAATTAAAAGTCATACCAAAAAACTATAAAAAACCATACGAATTTATGTTTAAAAGGACGATTGATTTTGATATTGTTCAATAAGATGTGTCTAGCCCTACCGGTGGCTCAGCGGTAATTTAGAGGGTTTATCGCTAAAATCTGTGGTTCAATCCATGCGGTAGGCATAGCGCAAGTAACCCTTTGTGCGTAAAACAAAAACAAAAAAATCGTGTCTTAAAATGTATTTTATGTATTGTTTGTTTGTAATTAAGCACAATACTACACAATGGGTTATCTGTGCTCTGCCCACCACGAATATCAAAATCCGGATTCTAGCGTTGTAAGTCCGCAGACATACCGCTGTGTCACTGGGGGGCCTATTTTATGTAGGGGACAACAATATCGAGCTTGAAATATAAGTTGTAACAACCAAAATGAAGCTGTAGAATGCATTAAATAATTTACCATAAAAATGCTTGTGAACACAAAACTTGAACTTTACTGAAAGTTTATTAAACATCCACTATTAAAACTCTTCACGATCAGGTTGATTTAAATAAATGGGTTTGAGCGCCATAAAAAAGGTACCGTATTTTTCGGAATATAAGACGCACCCTTATTTTGA
>NW_013665626.1:835476-837894 GCF_000517525.1 Limulus polyphemus
CCCCAAAACTTTGTCTTCAAAATAAGGGTGCGTCTTATATTCCGAAAAATACGGTACTTATTGAAATCGAAAGACACCCAAGAACTACTTAATTACTACTACTGAAACTAATTTCATAAACATAAATACTCTACCGTGAATAGTTTTACTTAAGGAAATATAAGTATTATGTTATAATCTGCAGGCTACATTCACATACACATCTACAAATATTATGCTAAAGAAAAATGAAGAAAAAAAAAAAGAGTGCAAAAACTAAAAGTCAATACGTTTATCACTGTACATTTTACCAGCACTATGAGGCTTATCCTGGCGAAGTCGCCTACATGTGGATGATTCTGCTTTTGTTTAAATATGAATGCTTCATACAAAGCATTTGCTGGCAAGAAACTGTGTCTAAAAGTTCTTCACATATGTATTGAAGTTGCCCATCTTACGAACCAATCAATGCAGATCAAGAAAATAGGCCGGCTTTGGTTGCCATGGAAATAATGAACTGTAATAAAATAGGTTAACTACAAAAAATACAACATACAGTAGATGATTAAACTTGACCCTAAATCACGAAATGTTTAAAAATCTCAAATCTTCCCAAGCAAGAGAGGAAATGTTAATGAAAAGTGTTAATATAATGTTCATGCACACAAGGTAAACTTTAAAATAATGCATACAATGAGTATATAAAGCGCATGTAGTTTTCACTGTATTATAATATACTAGCTGGAGTACCCGTCCCCCGAACGGAAGTTACATAAATTCATGATTAATAAAAGGTTATCTTATGACATGAACAGTTGTTTTCCTTATATGTAATTGTAAAAAACGCTCATAAAAACTGCAAAACTGGAAATGTGTATATCTCCCCATGGACCCAACACACCGCAAAACCGGACATTTGTATGCATCTCCCCATGGACCTAATGAACCTCCATACCAATTTGGGTGAAGATCCATCCACACCCTGCGAAGTAGTTACATGGACATACAACAGTAGTATATTTATATAGATATAATGTTTATATACGTTGCCTGTGCACTATATGGTATCCACTTGAAATAAATGAATCTTTGTTTCATGACATCTAACAACAGAATTAATCCTTAGTATTTTTATTTAGTTATGTGTATCATGGGAATTACTCTCGTTAATAGAATCCTAGTCCTGATCAGCTTCATCAAGTATTTGCTGTTCATGTGATATTGGAAGGAGCACAGACGTGTCCTGGTGATGGTCGATAGATACCATAAAACAAATACAACACAAGCACGGCATCCTGCTGCTCTTGCCTCTAAGCAACACTTGGCAACGCGAACTACATATTGAATGATATAAAATGATGTTGAATCATAGAAAATCCATAAGAGTAGATCTTTGATGCTGTGCCAATAATTGGAGTTTAAAGTGTACATAGATTATTAAATGCTTGTAATGGAACAGAACGCAACTGTCAATATCTGATATATCTTACAACTGTGCATATTCACAATAGCTTTCAAACGTAGTTTCCATTGTAAAAGGCTCTGTCTTAAGTATTTTACTTCCACTACTCCTCCCTGCTGCTTTCCATAAACCATTTAGTGTACGACGAAGATGGTTTGCCAGTGCCCATTTAACAGTCTGACTGCACAGAAATCCATAGGTGACTTGATCGGTATGTTTTTGCATGGGATAGCATGAATACTTGAGGTATGTGATGGTTGAACGAATATATCCAAGGGAAGCAGCTTGCGAACACGTGGTTTGTATCACTTTTCCGATGAAGATGCTTAATTATGTTGCGTACTGTTGCCCGGAGTGATCTGGACGGCTTTAGACACGGCCTTTATATTCGTGAATTCTCACCTGTTAAAAGCTTAACATGGCCGAGGTACAACTTGTTGCAGGTATCTTTTTGTATGGTCCTGATCTTCCAAGTAACTTGATTTATCATAATCAAAATTATTTTAATATAAGGTATTCAACCATCTATACATACTTATTTTAGTTCACTGTTAGGAAAATACATGCCGGGATTGGTGTCAATATACTTCTTTCAAGTGAATATTCTTACATGAAAATATAACACTATTTATATTAGGTCGTCAAAAAATTAATGTCGCGTTTTGGAACACTTTCATTAACCACCCACCAAAAAACGTACATCAAGTATAATAGTTAAACGAACCGCCTAAACGTCATGTTAGTATAGCCTATATAATGTGTAAAGTTTATTATACTATAATCTTTTATAGTGATGGCACACGACGAGACACACATTCGGCATGTAATGCTGTTTGAATACAAAATGAGAAACAACGCCTCTGCAGCCTCAAAGAATATTAAAGAAGTTTATGATAATGTTTGAGCGTTCGTAATTGTCAACGATGGTTCAGCAAATTTCATTCAGGTGACTTTAGCCTTAAAACTGTGATTGCAGG
>NW_013665626.1:838466-842553 GCF_000517525.1 Limulus polyphemus
AGCAACTGGAACGTTTAAATCAAACTCTTCATCAGAAACACTCGTCAATCGGAAATGTGTGCTTCTTCTCCACGACAATGCACGTCCATATGTTTGACGCAACACAAGATTATGGAGTTGAGTTGGGAAGTTCTCCCCCTACCCACAATATTCTCCAGATATGGCACCATCTGATTTCTATCTTTTTCGTTCGCTGCAACATCATCTTAATGGGAAAATGTATGCAAATGTGGAAGGTTTTAAAGAGGACATCGACATGTTTTTTGCTTCAAAGCCAAGTGATTTCTTAAATCAGGGCATTAACAACCTGATTGTAAGATGGAAAAGCATCATCAGTAAGAATTGGGACTATTTCATATAATAAATGTTTTGTTTTGATATACAAGTTGTTCGGGTTTTTCCATTAAAAAAAAAAGCGACGCCCTAATATCTGTCACCCATGATAAACAAGTGAGATGAAAAGTACTAAATGAGATGATGTAACAAGGAAATCATATGGTTAAAATACAGTTATTCTAAGTTGAATAATGTGAAATTAATGCTGAATTAATACCAGAAATAATAGTAATAAATCATATGGTTGTATATATGTTACACATTAACAATTCGTTAACCACAGAGAGACTCACCCACTGACACTGCTCTTTAAACTGTAACGACTAAAGCCTCAATTTCGTTACATAAATGAACAACTGCGTGGAAAGACTGTCATCTTGAAGAGAAAGTCTGATTGATATTAAACTACTGAGTAATACGTCAGTCTGAGCTAAGCAAAATGAAACAAGATTTTAAACTTTTCGAAGTCGTTTAGGAGACATTGGGTTATTCAATATCATTTTTTTTTCTTTGTTACGAAGACCAATGGAAAATTCATGCCAATCCCATTATACGGTGCCAAGTTTCATGTGTATGTGTGTGGAAAAAAAAATTAACGATCAGCCCGGTTATCATGACAACAAGCAATATAACGCAGAAACTAGGCAAAACCTTTATATGAGGAAAGCACGCAATACATCTATTGTGCCATCTTCTTCAAAAAGTAAAGAACACTTTTTAAATGATTATGAAGCTGATCAAATACAAGCTAGATATATTTGATAGAGTACTGCTTGTATATCATTTTGCTATAATAAGACATATACGTAGTTCTTGGTAAATAAACAAATTTACAATTCACGTTATACAACTAACTTCCCTAGTGTCCAAAAACAAAATTAAATTTTCCCTTTTGCCACAAACTTTCATTTCCGTAAAATTTAGAACCTTGTTCCTACTCAAGTTAATACACACCTAAAACCAGCAAAGAAAGTTACTGAAGCAAACTTCTTTTGGTACGATTACCCGTACATGTCAGGGTAAATTTATTTTTAGTATACGATTTAAGTTATTTCAAAATAAATATGAACTATATATATTTTTCTTGGCTCTAATTTTGAAGCAAAATGTCATGAAAATCGCTATAAAGTATAACGTATGCTCGCAACACCCTTGGCAACTTGCCAGTTTCTTCTTCATTTTCGGCAGTTTACTAACTTCGGAATAAAGTAATATTATCCCAAGGGAAACATTAGCAACCGATTTTTTTAACGTATTCTCACTTCAAATACTATAAAATAAAATGTTTTCCAATATGAAGTTTATAAAAGGTAAACTCCAGAATAATTTTATTATAAGCTGTTTAAAGTAAGGTATTCCAGGTTTTATGTCACTTAAATCCTTTAGAACTTAAGTTAAATAGTTGGAACGAAATAAAGTTAACATTGTGATGTAAAATAAAGTAATTTACCAAAAGATAGTGACTTAGAGTTAATATTTGCACTGAATACCTAGAAAAATATTGCCGAATGTTTTAGTTGTACGACAGTTTCTACTTTGACTTTATAAATCAAATTTTAATTAAAAAGTTGTATATGAAATAAAACAATAAAATCGCACAATCCTATATGTATGAAGATTTTATTACTGAATCTCTAAATTTCAATATATTTAAACCTTGCACTTAAACTACAATTTTCAAATTAGGCACGTTAGACCTCTAATGCCTAAGATTTGATTGACCAGACAATTCAGGGTTAGTTGTCTAAGATTAAACGGGTAACTGAAATTACTGACAGCATTCATCTTTAGCGATATTTTTTTTATAAACCTTTTATACCACTCATAAGCAATTAGCACAATTTTTCTCTCTGCTTTTCTACTTTTCAGGTAATTAACTGTAAAAAAAAACCTAAGCTGTTATCATAGCAGTTCTTACTTTACATGATCTATATTTTTTATAATCTTTTAAGTAAACTATGACCATACAAAATCCTTACGTTAAATCAAATCTAAATTAACAGTAACTAATTAACCAAAACACTTAAGTCTTTAAATAACACTCTTATATTAGTTTTTGTCACGTTGAGATTGCTATGATAATTATCATTAACTTCTGATCAAAGCATACATAGATCAGACCCAATATCATGTATTAGGTTAGGCATAAAATACAAAGATTTTTGATCCCAGAAAATGTTTTACAGCATATCAGCACTAATAAGGGAAAACCAATGAGAATAATTAACTTCTGATCAAAACGTTTTGCTAAATATCTAGCTTTAGAATTACTTTTTTTTACCACTAATAGAAACAATTTTCAAAACAACAGCTTTGTTAAAATGTTTTTAATAATAATTATAGTAGTTACAATGAATATTATGAGACATTTTTAAAGTTTTTTTTTTAATAGTAAACTCAACAGGTAAGGAATTTCAATAGAAAATATCATTTCTTTGCCTATATGAAATATTGGACTGATGTCTAAAGATTGGGTGTGATATTTGAACAAGACAAAATAATAGAGAGCAGGAAATGAAGTATGAAGGATAAAACAAAAAGAGTCCTTTGAAAATCAGAAATATGTTTTATCTTCTTGAGAGTTGGGCATGTAATGTTTCTCAGACTAACCTACTTCTTAAAGTCAAAAACAACTAACACCTTACAATGGAAAAACCATTTGAGAAAATTGAGGAGAAAAAGAAAAATAAGCATAATACTGCATAACTACTTTTGCAGGTTCCATTCATGAGTATTACAAAAAAAAGAAGGGAGTGTGTTCAAATCCCAAACTGTCTTTTTTTCTTTCACATTATTGGAAGAGTTATCTTTAACCTTATAAAAAAAAAAAGTGGTTTGTAACAAGTTCAAATGAAATCATAAAACCAAGTTAATCCCTCCTCACAGTAGTTTACAATCAAAAACCTTCTTCCATTGAAAACTATAATTAAATGAAAATGTGATCTGGGAATATTCACATATTTTGAACAAGAATTTCTACTGATGTGAAACAATTAAGGAACAGTTCATCATGAGAGTAACTAGCATATGGTATTACCATTCAAACTTTTTCTTTATTTCCAAGACACATTATTTCTAACATTTGTGCTAGAAAAAATATTGTGCTACAGGAAGGTATCACATGTTTTCTGTCCTCTTATTTAATATGTAAAAGCTTCAAATTATCTGTTTTCTTCACATTTTGGTTTCAACACAGGAGGTCAACCAAGTAAACAGCTTTAGTTCACCTCACTTAAATTGTACACTGGTCTCTATTAATGGTTATTAAACATGTCTTTCTTGTAGGAAAAAGAATAATAACTTCACTCACGATGTCCAAAACAGATAGCTGTCTTTCCTGTCAGTAAATTGGGTAATACAACAAGGATGTAACCACCCTTGTGCTAAAGATAGTGGTCTAGGGTGACTTGAGTGATGTGTGAGCCTTGTGCAGCCTGGCTTTTTGTTTTGTGTATAAAAGTCCAGGCTCTCCCCTATAACAACAGACTTAGATTAGCTTATTATTAAGGTTTCAGTTTTGACAGTTGCTTTGTCCATATGATTTTACTTAAAGGTTTGTATAGAGATTTTTGCATTATTTTCAGTCTTGTACAGCATAGACCAAGAGTCTACATGCGAGAGATTTATGCTTTTGTTTGTGTGTTTTTGAATTTCACGCAAAGCTACACGAGGGCTATCTGCGCTAGCCGTCCCTAATTTAGCAGTGTAACACTACAGGGTCGGCAGCTAGTCAGCACCTCCCATCGCCAAC
>NW_013665626.1:843137-858950 GCF_000517525.1 Limulus polyphemus
GGATAGATAGAAGTGATGCACATTCAATTAAATAACTGCATAGACTTTCTTGGAACACTAGGAAAACAGCTAGTACTAAGGTACAGTGTATAGTGAAGGAAAAAATCAGTGTGTGTGTGGTCACTGCCAGTAGTGATTTTTAGAAATAAGGACTGCATGAACAGGTTCTATGTTGATTTCTACTGGGTGAACATGATACATGTTAATCACAGTCTGGATACACTGGAAGGTGCTAAATGGCTTAGCACTCCAGACCTGATCTCTGGATACTAGCAAGTTGAGCTGGATGACAAGATCAGAGCCAAAACTTCTTTCAGCACTCAAAATGGTTTTTACAAGTCCTGAGTCAAGCCATTCTACCTGTGTAAAATTCCTGTCACAATTGAGAGGCTAATGGAGCTTACACTTAAGTGGCTGAATGGGATAGATGTCTGGTCTATGTAGATGATGTCTTAATTGGCTATATATGTTTGAGTCTGCTGCCATGAGCCTAATAACAATACTGCAGTGGTTAAGAATGGCAGAATTAATGTTAAAAACCAGGGTTGTGTGTGCTCATTTACACATCAGTACAATTTTTTGGTCACACAGTAGAAAGAGATGGCATACTGACTGATTCTGCACAGATTGCAATTATTTGGGACTAACATGAACCCTTGATGAGAAGGAAAAGTTCAAATGTTCCTTGGTTTTGTATTGTATTATTAGCATTTTGTATGACAAAGAACTGTTTACAGTTGTGGTCTTCTTAAAACACCAAAATGACTTATAAAGTTCATCCTTTGAGTTGACCATCTGTCACTGTAGTGGCTTATGAACTTTCAAAACACAGTAGGAAGGATGACACAGTGAATAACAGATTACAGAAGAATGTCCTACGCATCATCTTGGCATGTAACATGGAAATTTAGATGGACTGTCTTGCACACAAAGAGACCCATACATTAAATATTCTGATCCTGGACACTGTGTTGGAGCAAAAGCTGTAACAATACAGACATACTGAAGGATATTTCACTAACAACTGGTTCCAAGACTTACACTTCAAGTGCTCTGGGAAGAGCAACTAAAGGATCCAGAAGTAGTATGGATGCTCCTTTCCATGAAGCAAGGTATGGTATGACCAGTGCAGGTTGTGAAATGTAGTGCAGCTGCATGAAGTCTGTGCCAATTGTATGAGCAGTTACAGATGCATGACAGCATGCTGCTTGCTTTTATCAACTACTTAAGACACAGTTTTCAGCCTGTGTTGTAACTAGTCATACACAGGGCTCTGAGGTGACATCTACTCCACATAACACAAGGACTGGTGGCCACCAAGATGTCTCATTCAGATGGCAGTTATACTGGTCTTGTTTGAATTGCAACATTTATTGATGGTGTTAACACTGAAAAAAACTGAACTATACAAGGT
Source organism: Limulus polyphemus (assembly GCF_000517525.1). Lineage (NCBI taxonomy): Eukaryota > Metazoa > Arthropoda > Merostomata > Xiphosura > Limulidae > Limulus > Limulus polyphemus. Next base: position 844,552 of record NW_013665626.1, read on the forward strand.
AAACTCTGGCAAAGAACTGTTGGTTCTCCTCCACAGAGAACAGCCCTGGATATTGCTTGTCTTCTCATTGAGACAGAAAGAGGTAATACAGCAACCTTATGTTTCAGGTGAGCCTCTCATGCTCTAGTTTACCCAGAAATCAGAAGTTGGGATCGATGAGTCATAGGAAGATCAGGATGCCGTGTTGGAGTACCTCAGCTCAACTGATGAAGAGGAAAATAATGAGAGCACTTATCTGGATTTATTCTGGTAATGCATGATAAACCATATAAAAAATCACCTGAAGAAATACCAGAAAGCTCTAGTAGTCATCTGAGATGCCAACAACAATCTCCTGACCACTACAGCTGGGATTAACTGCTCTATAGCAGATAGGACAGTCATTTTGTCAAGAAACCAATTACTGAAAGTGATTTGTGATCCTTGTTTCTGAGCTTCTGGGTTGTATTGTCCAAAAATGTGACTACATTCTGTGATTACTACTTTATTATCACAATTTAGGATGGCTGGCCCTAGTAGATGTAATACCTGGAACTGACAGTTCATACAACTGAAGATGTTCACTGGGAGTTTGAAAACTCAACCAAAAGGATGTTGTAACCCTTGCTTTCTAAACTATCAAGTGATTTTTGACAGTGACTCACCCACCCTACCTGATCAGATAGGTAAAATTTTCCAGAACAAAATGTGTTGTACTGATACTGTTCTTAGTAAATTTAATTCTCTGTAACTCCCTGAATTGCAGTGAGAGAATTGTGTTCTTTATCAGCAAAGAAAGTAAATTGGGTGACTTTGAATCTAATAGGAATAGCTTTTATTTTATTGGATTTGCCCGTATTTGTTTCTGATGCCAACTGAAGTGAGTAGTCAACTTGTATACAGAAATACAGTGTTTGGTCCACAGCTGGTAGCTGTCTGGGACAGTAAAAGCAATTTCACTAGGATGATTGTATTTTGACAAGGTTGGTTTGAGTGTGTGTATTGATATACAAGATAGCAAAAGCATGAATACTAATTCTGTCAGCAAGAATTTCAGACAAAAAGTCAAGTTTAGCCAAACTATGCCAGAGACCATTTATCTTATGATACTAATTAATAATTCTTTGAGTTTAACTATTTACAAGAGATTCATATTGCTAAACCATAATTATCAACATATAGTTTAGGAAAAAGCACACAGTTTTCTGAATATTGTCTTAAGATTATTTCAGTACAAGATACAATTATAATGCATTTATTTAATAATTTCTAGAAGAACAGCTGCTAAAATTCTACAATAATAATTACACTTAATAATAAATAGTGTTAATTATCAGTAACAGGCAAGCTATGAAAATCTCCTATGACACTGTGCTTTATGTCACTAGTTAGGTACCCTTGCTGCTAATGATGTTCTTGGCCCTTTACCCAAGAACACCTGATAAGGTTGGGCCTGCTTAGTGATATTATGCAACATGAATCAGAGCAGAATTATCACATGTAGCTATTATGTTAATTTTTAAAATAAATTTTCATAACATCCATTGTTGGTGACAGTATGAAAAGTAATGAAATTGTCAATATTATACATTTTACTTAAACCAAATTGGGTCACTATAAAATTGAAAAAAATTCTGTGCCACATAATTCAATTGACTATAACATGTGAGTGACCTTGCTAAAGCAAGTCTGCCCAATGACCACCCTTGAAAGAGAGAGAGGAGAGAGATTTTGAATAAAACAAACCAAAGGTAACCAGTTCTTAAAATGTGGAAACTTAATTTAAGAGGATTTAGCACAAAACCTGAGGAAAGTCAGAGATAGCATACATAGTTTTACATCTCACTGGTATGATAAATTCTTACATTTGGAGCATTTAAAGTTAAAATAAAAGTTATTTACATCCTGCAGTGACCGTGATAATTATGTGATCTTTACTGATCAATGACCACACACCATGGTAAACGAGATGCTGGTGTTAATGAATTTTTACAGTCGACACAATCTAGGTAATTGCCCACATGTTGGCCAACCTATTTTGGTTATTAGTGTGGGTATCTAACTTTGCAGATTCATCCCACATTTATTTCCTATTAGATCCAGGCTCTGTTTGTTATAACAACCACATGATAGCAAAAGAAATGTGTATGTGTTTCTTAATAGTTGAGGACCATTACTATTGTAATGAAAACAAAGATGAATTATAGATCAAGCATGAGAAACAAGGATGCTTCAGTGGACCAAGTTGTCCATACGTAGTACGTACTGTTTTCTACAAGGAGGACATATGTCTGTATTATATGTAAGCCTATTCACATGCTGCTTCACCACAGCAAATATTTTAGTTTGTCTGACTCTGTATTTTCAATCCTCACTTTTGTTATTTATGCTCAAATTCTTCACCCTTCTGGTTAACTCTGTTTTCAATTAGCCAGTTGTGAGCTGTAGTTACATTAAAGCCAAAATTCTACATGGCGAGTTCTCTTTTAGGTGACTTTGGATATGTTCCAGAACATTTTGCATTTCCTACCACTCTAGGGATTGACCTCGCCTTCACCTCGGCAGAGTCTGTGGATGGGGATATGTTGTTCCACAATCCACTGAACATACAGGCATTGCTTGAGGTCACTGACAGACTAGACCTCAAGTCTCCAGCCCAGCTATTTAAGATAACGAATGTGGGTTCAACTATCTAGCTGGTGAATCCAAAATTGGCTCAAGCACTTCTAGAAGTGAGATCTATGAAAAGAAACTCAAGTAAAAGCAGAGCATTTGAAGAAAAGATTCAAGTACCCTTTCAGAGATGCTTAATTGAAAAACACCAAAGACATTCTATGTGCATACACCTCAAGCAAGGCCACCATATTCACAGACCATGCATGACCTTCAGAGTGTTAAAATCTACTAAAAAGATTTCAAAGAAATGGGAAAATCAACCAACCACCACCAATCCAGTAACAATGGTAACCACTACCATGACACTTTTTGAGGAGGTGGTAGTAATGGCAGCCACCATCAATGGGGCATTAACTTCCATGGCCAAATTTGCAAAGAAGAAGGAAGGTTCTTGTGAGAGACAGAGAGAGATCATCTGTCAGACAACCACAGTGCACTGCAAATCAATAGCTGCATTGGAGGACCTGATGTCAGGACTTCTACAGACAAGTAGCTTCAGCTTCTCTAATTTCTTTGAGTGTGTATGTGTGTGTGTGTATAAAACTGTGCATATATACACACATTTTGTGAATGATTTTAATTTATTTTCTTTATGTAAGTAGTTTATTCTTATGTCTTGTTATATATTTTCGTGAACGGTTTACTTTACATGTGTATTTAAATGGAATGTCCTTGCCTATATACACATATATGTACATGTTTCTGTACATTTCTTTTAAAACTGGTTATTTTACTTTGTCTTTTTTGTTAACTTTTTCTATACAGCAGGGTCAAAATGTGTATATTACAACCTTTTACAATTATATTCTTTCTCAACCTCCCCTTTTTTGCCATCTGCAGTTTAGTACATCCAGAAATTTGAAGTTTGTTACAATATTTACAATACATCCTATCTATGGTTTTAGGTTGATACTCTCTATCAATCGCTACCTGTTTTCAATATGTTAATTCTAACATCAAATCCTCATCATATGAAGAAACATTAACAGTCCTGTAGACAAAAGACGAAAATTAGGACATTTTTTGTGACCATGGGTGACACAAGCTCACATGCAACATGCTGAGTTCCAGAGACATCTGAATTCGATCAGCCCTACTATACAATTCACTTTAGAAGTTGAAGATGAGAGTTGTTTAAACGTTTCAGATGTTTCTATAAAAGGAGAGAGGGGCTTTCTATCTACTTCTGTATATAGGAAGCCATTCTCAGTTGTCATGCCACTGCAGATGAGATCGTGTCACTTTAAGTTTTAACTTTCATTTTCATTCAAAGTGGGCTCACACTAAACTGGTATAAACAAACTAATAAAGATTCTCTTTCACTCTTTCCTGTGTCTCACAAGCACAAACACTTGTCTTGTTCAAGCATTTTTTATTGTTTTTGTGTAATAAAGATTGTGGATCTGTGCAATTTTGTATACAGTGCCTTTTTTGCGTTAGACTCAGTCCAAGTCAAGGAAAATAAACCTTTACTCCATAACTTAGTATCTAATGGATCTCCAGATCCTACCTGTTTACTCTGAGAGAAATCTATACATCTGAGAATACTATAATACTGAAGACTGGTGTGAAAATAATTTACAGTGAAGAAAGATAAAAAACTTAAGAATATATTAATATATTAATGCATCTTAAAAACTAAACTCTTCTTATTCTTTACATCATCCTATTACAGTAGCAAAACGATTACTTGATACAGTAGATGTACACTTAAACAAATGTTTTTATCACTTTTTAAAACGATCAAATAAATTTTGATTGACTTTAAAGAAAACATGGATGTTACTAGGTGTTCTAGGCCTATTTTAATGGCATCATTACAACTCACAGATTCTCCTAGCTAACACCTGAGTTACCATATTGAAAATATATAGCTTATAACAATAAATAAAAAATATACATAACAGATAAGGATTTGTTGTACTCACTGTGTACTTGAGCTCATTCACACTTAAAATTTGAAGCTGCTTTTCCTTAAGCCTCATTGAGTGTCACAAATTTGGTTGTCCAAAATAAATATGAATTTTAGAACACAAAAAATATAGAACTCCTAAAATTACTATAATTTATCAGGCTTTGTCAGTAAGTTAAAACAAGGTTTAAAAAATTCCATTTGGGGTAGGAATACAATGTTCACATACAAAGAAACAATCACAGACTGTTGTTCTATGGGTGCCAAAATCATACAGCTGTAATAAGCTTTATGTATAAAAGAATCTGTTCTTCCTATTGGTTATGAAATGTATATCAGACATGTAAAATTGATTATCAAAACAGTCTTGAAATTCAGAGATAGAGAGGGTGATGGAGGAGCTTCTCTAGTGGGTTTGACAAAATTCTCAAGGTAGGAGGTGCAAATGTTAAATTCTTGCTTGTAACTATAATAATAGTTAATGTAGTATATTGTATATTATGAACTATGCTTAGAATCAAGCCCAGACCTCAGTTTGTGAAATTTTAGATGTATTTTCCTGAAGTCATAGCTTGCTCTGACCAAAAGATAATTACAGTATGAATTATATGTATATTATAGACTTTTAATCCAAATACTTTCTGTGAGTAATATTTTCATATTTAGTAGGTGAACAGAAGAGGAATATTATTCTAAGAGCATAATGTTTTAATTATTATTTCATTTGTTCATTACTTGCAAATTTATGTCAAATAAAAGGCTCAAGAAATTAGTTATTATGTTAAAGCTGCAAAATAAAATACATTCTGTGAAATTAACATTGAAAGCTGTAGTAGCATATTTTCAATATTAGAAAACTCTGAAATGGAGAAATTGAAGCTCTAACTCATTAGGAGGCATAAAAAAAATTGACATTTTAATTTTCTTTTTGAAATTAAGAAGATAAACTTAGATAGTATACAAATTTGAATCATAAACTACATTTTAATGTCAAGTTTACTGACATGCATTGATAACAAAGTTGTGTAATTAATTTTTGAGTATAACATGTAGAAATTAAAAGATCGTGACATACTCTTAGACCCACTCAAAGCAAAGGTCATGGCAAAAAGAGTTAAACAGAGAAATTACTCAGTTACTATTAAATTGCAATACAATTTTACTAATAACAATACTACTCATGACATTACATATTGCTTATTACAAAAATATTTACAAATACCATAAAATGTAAATGTACTTAGGTATACAGGCTGACTTTAAGCTCAAAAAATAAAAATATGTTAATGCTATTCAGCTCACAAATGTTGGTATGCTATAGCTAGTTTTTACTTAATTTTGCTGATGCTATAAAAGCTATAATGAATGAACTGGAGTAAAGATGCAATTATTACAAAAGTTCTGCATTTAATATGATAAAGAAAATAGCTTATAGTAGTAATTAATCTCTTCAAAACTGTAAAACATTGTTATTCAGCCATCATTTTCATTTTTTACTTTCCACTTATAAAACATGTTCATCTAAAGGAATGAAAATATACCTAAATCAGGCAAATCCATCTCAAAAACAGCCAGCAAAGGTTGTCTTAAAAAAAACAACACAAGCAAGTATATTTACAGATGTTTTTAACAACGTTAAAAAAAAATTATAGAACCTAACTGTCATACTGTATGAAGTAAAAGCACAATGGAAGACAGACTCATGCATTAAAAAAAAGAACAAATGTGCATAAAAGAACACATGTGGTAACCAATACTTGTACCATGACACAAACACAAACATCAATATAAACAGATTGTTGCACATGTACATCTAGATATAGCATAACATCCAACCAAATCCATTTACCCCTGAAGTTTCCTCTCCACTGATAGAAACTCTCTGGAAATTAGGCACAAAGTCATGGACGTTAAGCTGGCTCACAGGATCCTCATATACATCAGGAAAAGACTTTGTGTCACCATCAAAATGACTGCGCCTATCTTCTAGTTCTTTTTGAACTCTTGAATTGAAAAAATTCGTTTAGTGTTACAAATGTCACATAGATTATTTTCAAGTACATATAAATGACTTTTTTCCTATATGTTTTGAATAAATATACATGTATACAGATAAGTAGTAGTTTTAGCATACCTGTGAATAATACAACTATAGATAGAACATTTTGTTTTATTTAACAGTTTTGTTATTTCTGATAACATAAATATATCTTACTGGTACAAAGCCAATGTGGCTAACTGCTGAACACGATTAAATGTTTTGTAGTTAAGCATATACAGTGATTGCCAGGCAGATTTTTAGTTTTGCTCTAAGTACATAGCTTGCTCTGACCAATAGATAATTACAGTATGAATTATATGTATATTACAGACTTTTAATCCAAATACTTTCTGCAAATGATATTTTCATACTGGGAAGGTGTACATATAAAGGATTTTATTCTAAGAGCATAATGTATTAATTATTATTTCATTTACTCATTACTTGAAAATTTATGTCAAATAAAAGGCTCAAGAAATTAGCTATAATGTTAAAGCTGAAAAGGAAATACATTCAATGAAAATGAATACTACATGTATACTAGAACTGTCAATACTGAAAAGTAAAGATCCCTAGTCTTTAAATAGGGACTGGTATAATCTTCATCATACTACCAGAACCAAAAAATTAAATCATTTAACTGAAAACAGTGATTAGGTAATGTTTTTGGTTTACTTTCTGAAAATATATACAAAAAAAATATGTAAAACTAATACTATTAAAAAAAAGGAATAAAAAACAACGAATCATAAAACAATCATAAAAACTAAATTCATACCTAAATATAACCTCCTTAACCAAACATCTTTAACTATTACAACTTAGCTACTTAGCATAGTCAAGTTTGTTGAATAGCTTAACATTTTTTACAGTGAGTAATAACAAAATTTACAGTATTACAAATCTGTATGTTTAATATCCATTACTATTTCTCATAATTAGGATTAATCAGTAAAGAAGCTATGAAGTATAGTACTTGATGCTTATATGAACAAATGAGTATGTCATAGTCATAAACATATGTATACTTTACTGATAATAATTGCATGAAAATTGTCGATAAAATGATACAATTATGAATTATATTATGAAGTTGCCTAAATCAAACAAGCTGACAGTGGAGTTAAAATATTATTATTACAGCTCCTTTTTTTCATACCAGCTTAAATTTTTAATCACTCAGAAGTAAGTTAGAAATATAATCAAATAATGCACATATATAGTGTTGAATGAAAGCCTACAACTAAAATCAAATGATGAAGTACTCAAGCTTAACTCCACATGGACCCTAACAACTTTCTTGGTTGTATATCTTTTTTACCTAATCATTACAAATTTATATCAGTTTATGTACTCGTGAAGCAGAAACCCTAGATCAATATGACACTACTGTTTTTGAAATAGGCAGACAGAGTACTATAATATAATATTCATCTGGGGTCCATGTGGACCCCATACTATCATTGATTATAACTATACATGCAGTTTACCCTATAGTATATGAAACAAATTTCTAATTTTATTTCACTATATAGGCTGTTGTAGAGGATAATTCAAAGTAGTACAGTATCATCTGTCTGTTTGTTTATAACATCATTCTACTCTCAACTGAGTGGTATGATGCATCACTCAAGAGGATAGGCCTCCACAGTCTGCCATCCCAGCAGCTAGGAACTGATAAGGGGCAAGGACTCCCACACTCCACTAGAAGAAAGGAGGGGGAAATGCATTGTAGAGTCCTGAGGATTGCATCATCAAAGACAGTGCAATGGGCGACCACAATACCCTATTTTGAAAAGCAGAGCTACCATGTCGATGGAATCGATCAACCAACACCTGACAGCATCTGGAACTGTATGTCAGGTCTGCAGTAGGAAGAGTCACAATGCCACAGAGTATCACAGATTGGCAGCAATCCCTGTCTGCTTTAATCATGTGTGTCCACGAGTGTATGGTCTGGGGACAAACATATTTATGAAGCAAAAGACCAATAGAGAGAACTAATAGCAGTCTTAAAGAACACACCTCATCTCTACTGTGTGCTTAACCTAATTTTGTGACATAAATATTTTGGAATAGATGAAAATTGAATGGAAACACATAACCAACTGCTCGTGGCATGTGGAATTGTACATCAGGTCCACAGTAGGAAGAGCTACAATGTAATTGACATCGAGCATAGTCTCAGGATGTACAATACAGATTTTTGGAAAAAAAAAGTATACCTGGTCAGGCATCACTCACCACAGAATGGGATCCACAATACACTAGCAAAAAGGTCCCTGTAAATAAAGAAATAATAAAAACATAGTGAAGAAAAACTAACTCTGTAGTGTAAAGGAAAATGCCAACAAATTTGCTAGCAAAAACAAGGATGTCTGTACAGTACTACTGCCACTCAAGAAATGATTAAAGAGTGCAAATGTGGAGAGGGTGTTGGTTACGACAGGGGTTGTGTCACACTCCTATTGGTGGAGAGCTACTGCTTAATCATTTAAACATGGAAATGGAGAAGCGGAGGTAAAAGGCTGGTGGCAAGTGTTGAAAATTTGCAACAATAGAGGACAGTACTTATCAAGAAAAGCTATTTTGTGATAGAACGTACAATATCGTATCAGAAATATATTTAAATACTTATTACTTTGTGCTATAATCCATGCAGAGATAGCAGGAGATGAAAGAACATAGAGAGCAATACAAGAATACCATAAATGTGAAGTCCTACCCAAAAGCAAGTACAGGGTAGTTAACCCACCTCCTTTGAAAGGAGAAATATATAAAGAATCACCTTGACCCAAAGACGTCTTCTTTTTTTTTTTAATTCAGACACACACAAAGGACTATCTGCACTCTATGTTCCTTACAGGTAATCAAACCCCAGTTTTGTGTTGTAACTCCACAAACTTTTACTGACCTTCTGAGAGACAAAGAAGTTGTACATCCAGATGATTAACATACTGCAGTAGATGTGGAATACACTTAAGTAGCTTCCCATTCAGTCAAAAGTTGAAGATAAGGTAGCCATAACCCTGAAGTCTACACCACTCAATCAGATACATACAACTGTAGGAGAAACATCAAGATGTACACAGCTGATACCATATCAGTCGTGGCACAAAACAAGAATCAGCATATTTGAAGTCATCAATGAAAAGTTTCTTAAAATTATCAATGCCAATATTTCAGAAAATAGAAGACAAACAACTTTAAGAAGAAGAATATTTCATTCAGTTCATTAGACTTCTAAGAATGCTGAAGATAAAAGGAATTTACAAATTCTGTAAATTCCTTGTATATACGAAAAAATCTCAACTGCTTGTAGCCTCCTTTCCAAGATGCTATATGTAAATATCAGATATATACATAACAACTACCTATAGGTGACATAAAATTTGGTACCCTATAAGACAAGTCAAAGATTCATTCACAAAGCTGGTATCACAGAAAATCACAAATGAACTGGCTACCATGGTAATACCAGAAAAACCTGGCACACAATTCTGACATCAGGGTATCTGGAACAAACTGTAACCAAAACACAGTATAAGTAGATAATCATGTCATTTGAAGGTGTGGTATTCTCAGATTGCCAATTTCCCTCAGAGCAGCCTGCAGAAACCTCCAAACCTGGAGGGTTGAGCAGACATCATATTACAAAGCAGTACTGCATTTTCTATGTCTATGACTGTATCTTAATCAAAACAAAGAGAATGGACCCAGAGTGTAAGAAATCACGATATTTATTATGCAAAAAAAAGTCAAATTAAAGACTTGCTAAGCAAGCCTGCTTGGAGAGAGTTTTATTGATATTTTCTTTCCAGTGTACCTCTAGCCTTTAGTTCAAGGGTTAAAGTAGTACTACACACAATGTATATGCCTGAAGACAAATCACAATCAAACAAATAAAGATTCTCTAATGCTGAATCTAAACAAAATCTAAATCTGAAAGATGGCTATGTTCTAAAAGCTTGTAAAATCTCAAATATATCTCAGTGTGGTAAACATAGGAAAACATTACATTATATACAAGGTTCTCTCTCCTCTGGCCCATACACTATCCATGACACTGAAGAGAGTAAACAAGGAGTAGAATGTACCCACAAGCAATCCCATGGTTCACCACTAGAACAAACCAATGCTTCTATTCGTAGCATAGTTCCTACTACAGTGGTCTCTTTTAACATAAAAACACATGTGACTACCTTAGCAACCAGGGTAACTCCACATACAACAAAGACATGAGGAACTCAGTAGTTCTCTTCACCAATGTTCTATACCAAAAACAGACCTGTAACATTGAAAATTAGAAAAATTATCTAGCAGGTAAGAGATTAGGAAATGCATGATATGCATGCATCTCACAAAGGCTATAGATACTTCTATTCATAGCATAGTTCCTACTGCAGTGGTCTCTTTTAATAGAAAAACACATGTAACTACTTTGGCAACCAAGTAACTCAACTTACAACAAAGACAAGAAGAACTCAGTAGTTCCCTTGACCAATGTTCTATACTAAAAACAGACCTGTAACAATTAAAATTAGAAAAATTATTTAGCAAGGAAGAGATTAGGAAATGCATGCATCTCACAAAGGCTATAGATTAAAATAAACTCAAAAAATATACTGTAGAACAGTAAAATTTACCTGAAAAACAACAACAACAAAATAGTTATACTAACTGTTACTTAGACATATTTGTGTTTGGTTAGTCTGAGAAATCATTGCTATATGTGTAGATGATTATGATTGGTTGTAAACTAGCATCAAGGAAGATTAAGTAATGCCAATACAAATACTGTAGAAAAAGCACAAACCCTATATAACACATAATTTTTACCTTTGAAGGGTTTGGATTTCAATGTTATTAAAAGTCACTGAAATTCGATCAATTAATAAAATACACTGCAAGATGTGAGAGGTAAGATGTTTGGATCTACCACATTATAAAAATCATATAGTTGTCACACTTCTGTAGTGATTGGTTTTAAATGCCAAGAAGGGTCTAGAAATAACTTATAACAAGCTACGTATATTCTGGAAGTATCAACTTAGCCTAAGAAAGGCTTGCATTTTGTATTTATTATTTTATTTCACTTAAAGTAAATAAAAAGTTTAGAAAATTAAGAAACAAGTTAATTAAGGTTTCAAAAAGAGAAGTTACTCAACTTTTTATAAAAACTAATAACTTGTTAAATAGCATATAATTATTAAACTAAAAACAGATGAATGTAATAGTGAATACACTTGGTTTGTTAAAAACAAGATTAAGCCAAGTTACCATGAGAAAAAAAAAGAAGAGTAAATATATGTAGTAATATTAACAAAATTTTAACAACATCCAATACTAAATACTAATCTGTAGGGTTATATACAATTGCTTACACATATAGAAAAATAAACTCACATCTCATCCTTGTCTTTACTTTAATGAGGCATTGAAAAGAAAGAAAGTTATGATGCAGCAATATTCTACTTTATTATCCAACATAAGTATGAAGTGCAGACTTAAAAGATATGTTAAAAGTTAAGATTTTTCCTACATTGAAAATGTATTTCTGAAAGATTCTTACCTCCTCTTACATGATAGCTTTCCCCAACTTGTACTGCCCTTTATATGCACAAATTTGTGCTCGAAACTAGTTTTGATATTCTCAATCACTCTCACGTGTTTTTGCATGAGGCAGCTGCGTGATAGCATGCAAATAATCATGTGAGAACCCTCCTACAAGAGGAGTGCAAAACAACTCCCAATACAGCCAATTCCCTCTATGCAGCTTAGTCCAAGTTTACCTTGAGATTGAGCAACAGAAAAAGAAAAGATACCTGAAGAGTGAAGGAAGGGAAGGAAGTGTGAGAGGAGGTAAGAATCTATCAGAAATACATTTTAAGTGTAGAAAAATGTTAACTTCCGATACGATATGTTACCTCTGCTCATAGAATAGCTAGAATTCCACACTGACCCAATGGAGGGACCAGTGTGACAGTACCTAGAAGAGCCCACTTCACAAAGCATCCAAAGAAAGCCCATGGTGTGTGTGAATAAAGAGTCTGTAAGACATACCTGTGGGATACCTCACCACTTCTGAGCAAGGTATACTTGTTGCCCTTAAAATTGATGTGTTGCATTAAGGGCAGAATCATATGCAGGGACCCCTGGTGTAGAAAAGTTAGAGAACAGCAGATTGTAAGGGAGGAGTTCAACCTCAACTAACACCAGCATAATCATGATAGGAATATTTGGTCCATGGTAGAAGAGGTCCCTATACCATTCACCTTGGACACTGGAACTGGAAGGTAGATCATCATCCATTCCAAGGACCAGCATCATCATGTGTGCATGTCCAACACAACCAACATCAGTACCCACCAGAAACTAGCCTCTGGGTGAGAGTAAGAAAGAAAGTGCTCAGCCAAAGGGGTGAATTGTATTTTGGCAGAAATCATCCAGTCCATATCCAGGCGGCATCCGGAATAGTACATCAGGTTTGCAGTAGGAGGAGTATGTCTACACATCTACACCAGCAGCAGACCACTGCATCTGGAATAGTACATCAGGTTCGCAGTAGGAGGAGTGTCTCTACACCATCAGAACACAACACCACTGCCACACTTTGAACTCAGTAGAATTTAGCACAGTCAGGAGGAAGCCTCCGTGATCCACCATCCCTGTGGCTTGGAGCTGGTAAGTGGTAAAGACTCCCACACTCCACTGGAAATAGGAAGGGAAAAAAATGTGTTAGAGAGTCTGTAGGATTGCAGAACCGGAGAAAGTGCAATGGGTGACCTTATACTGAAAAGCAGACCATTCCCAATACAAGCAAATGAAGGACTGGAAGGAATGGGCAGCAATTCCCTTCTGCTTTACTCATGTTATTCCACGTGTACAGTCTGAGGCAAACATATTTATGACACAAAACACCACAAGGAAAACCTACAAGCGGTCTTGCAGAACACCACATATCAATGGTGAGCGTTATTGACCTGAATGGTCATACAGTGCGGGTTTGAGAATAAGTATATCTGATCAGGCAACATTCGCCACTGAGCAAGATCCAGGTATGTGAGAAAGGCCCCTGTAAAGAAGAAAAGTAGAAAAAGAGCACCTACCTACTCAAAGAGAAATTGTGGAGCTCAAGATAATGATGAGAGGTAGACAGTAGCTTGTAGAGCAGGAAATGGCCAAACAATGAAGATAATGTGAAATAAATGTATGGAGAGTGGTCCACATGCCGGCACAAGCTATATCCTCTAATGGACAACAGAATCGGGTAACCAGGGACATGGTAAGGTGACGGATTTGATGGGAGGAGACTTTGAATAGACAACAATCATCAAGAGACAAGGAAGAATAAGACAAGAAAATAAGCTGGTGAATCCAACCCATAAGTTTAATAGGAGAAATATCATGGGAAAATGAAGTATTCCAATGAATAAACAAATGGGAACCACAGAAAGGAGCAGTGTGAGCCACATAACAGTGGAGAACCCAGAGAGGACATAAGAGACGATCCAGATTGGAATGATGATAACGAAGATAAATGGAAGTGAAGGCATATTGCCCTCACATGCAGCCAATGTTTTTGGCAGAAAAGACCAATCTAGGTAAAGGATGACACTGAGAGTGTTTGTTTGTTTTTGAATTTCGCGCAAAGCTACACGAGGGCTATCTGCGCTAGCCGTCCCTAATTTAGCAGTGTAAGACTAGAGGGAAGGCAGCTAGTCATCACCACCCACCGCCAACTCTTGGGCTACTCTTTTACCAACGAATAGTGGGATTGACCGTCACATT
>NW_013665626.1:859461-889824 GCF_000517525.1 Limulus polyphemus
TGACGGGGATTCGAACCCGCGACCCTCAGATTGCGAGTCGAGCACCTTAACCACCTGGCCATGCCGGGCCCACTGAGAGTGAACAAATCTAAATGTTGACATCCACATGCCAAAAGGTGGAGAAAAAAGGGTTTTTAAGGAGAGATAAGGAACAGGATTACATGGACTTGAAAAGAGTAGCTGTAAGGGCATAGAGGATGACAGTAGGATGCCGGGGACAGCAAAGGTAGAAGAAATGAAACAATAGGGTGAGAACTGGAGATGTGGAAACACAGCAAAATCTTGTGAAATGGAAAGTGGCTGAACAAAGCTGCATGATAAGCAACAATGGTGGATACCAAAAGCTCCTTGTCAAAAAGCCAGGTAAGAAAGGAAGTCAGGTGTGGGAGAGTATGATGGGATGGAGGAAAACCAGGATGAAAAGAGCAATAGCAGTTGCCATACCACTTACGTTTGTAAGCTGAAATGGAGGAATGGCAAATGGAATGAGAAATCCAGGAAGCAACCCAAGAGGAAAGTCTGGCAAGGTACAAGACAAAAACTGAGAGGCTTGGAATTTAGATGGGTGAAAAAAGCATTCACTTCCAGAGTATCCTACTGAGAATACATCTAGCTGAAAATCTGTGAGTCGAAGAATCATTCCATGGGGAGAATCTTCCCAGGGCACAATAAATGACCTGCGAACAGATTCAGGACACCAGGTATATGATACGCCAAAAAGTGAATGTGATGGCTGTGGGACCAAAACAGGAGGTCCAAGGTGTTGAAACAAAGAGTCCTCAACTGAGTGTCCCCCTTGCCAAATGACATATGAGACAACCATGGAGTTGTCAAAATGGATCATAACCTACTGGTTACAGAGAGGGATGTAAGTGAACCAAAGCCCAATGGACAGCAAACAGTTCCATGAAATTGATATGCAGAGATAACTCGTCGACAGACCAATGGCCAAAAATCTCCTGCGTGTCTAGATACACACTCCAACCCAAAAGAGAAGCATCCATAAAAAGGTGCACCTCCAGATAGGGAGGAGGAAGAGGAACATCCACTGTGGTGTTGTTGATGTTCAACCACCAGTCAAAGTCCACATGAAGGAAAGGAGGGAGATGAATAAGGGCATCCAAGGAATCCTGAATGAGGTTCCACTGATTTTGTAAAGACCACTGGAGAAGATACATGTGGGCTTGCCCGAAGGGAATGAGGGCTTCCAAAGAAGTCCACATCCCCAAAAGAGACAAAACCTCTCATGAAGTTGGAAAATAAGAATAGGGAATGGTGCAAACCAGAAGTTCCAGAAAACACAAGCAAAGGGTGGGCCCAGCTGAAATGGGAATTGATTACCCTGAGATGAATCAGCTATTGAGTGGGGTAGAGGAAGGACTTCTCCTCCTTGACCAGCCAACATACCTATGCAGCCTCTTGAAGAAGAAACTGAATGTGAAGGGAAGTGGTGACATGCAAAGGAGCTAGAAGCAGTAAGTCATCGAAATAATGGTGGAAATGAAGACCTTGGAATAGAGAAGACAGGCAAGGGCCTTGACAACCTGACAAAAAAAAACAACAACACAGGGAGCCAAAGCTAGCATGAACGGAAGAGCCCAGAACTGGGAGGTGTAACCCCAATGGATAAAATGAAGAAAATACTGAGATATTGATGAGATGGGAATGTGGAGGTAAGCATGCAAGACATCTACCTTAGTCATCCAAAGAAAAAGAGCAAAAGCCCATCAAAGAGATAGGTAGGCCTCTATGGTGAATCAAAGAAGGTCGAGGAAGGAAGAGAGATCAATGATGGGGTGCTAGGCAAACAAATCTTGCTAAGAAGGATCTATTTGTTCTACAGCACTCTTGTGAGAAAGATCTAGAACTGCCTTAGAATTAAGCTGGCTAAAAATGGGATCACGACGAAGGAAGAAGGATATTGGATGAGGGGACAGGGGAGGAGGGGAACTGAAACAAAGAATGAGCCCTTTGGAAAATAACCCACAAAACCCAAAAGTCTGTGGTGAAGAACTCACAAACAGTGGCAAAACACAAAAGCATGGCCTTCACCAGGACCATTGAAGTGGCTAACCTCAGAGATCTGTGTAGCAGGCACTAGTAAAAAGAGAGGAAGGACAAAGACAAGACAAGGGAACATATTCAAGAGGAGGTTGAGACAAATGGCAAATGTGCAGACTGGACTATAGTCTCCAACAGGTTGTGAAGACTCCCCAAAGGAATCTTGCTTGAAAAAGAGAACCATATGCAACTCCCATAAAGAGATTGGGGTAAATACACAGGAGACAAAAGGGCATCCTGATCCAAGAGATCCCAACAACAGAGGAGCTATGTTTGTAAAGAAAGGGTGGAAGAAGACAAGCATGTAAGTGGGAAAAAAACCTTGGCAGGAGTCTCCACTGAAACCCTTCAGGGGAACAATGAAGAGCCTCAAACAGTAGGTGAACTGAGGAAAGGAAATGAAGGAGGGAGGATACATGATGCAGATATGGGAAAATCGAGGTTGTGAAAACTTTACCAAAGTATTGCGATCCAAACCCTACAGAGGCAGAAAAGAATCCAACTGCTGGGAGTCCAAAAAAGAAAACACATACCTATGGCAAGCCATAGCATGGGCTTTCATGTAGATAGAGGCATATTGACCCCCACACATAATTAGACCCAAATATATTAGCATAACCTCCAATATCCAGCAAGGGGGAGGAAGTACAAGATATTGGCCCATAGGTGTCTCACGTAAAAGGGAAGGGGAGGAGTCATAAAAAACAGGGCACAAAGATAAAATTTAACATACCTGGTTTATTAACTCCAGGAAAGGAAGAGGAGGCCTGGGCACTTCCACTGGAGCTATGTTTAGCATAGGAAGGGAGAGGAACCAGGCTGTTCAAAATCATCGTTCTCTTATTCAGGAACACCTGAACAAGGCACGATAGGATAATCCTCAGTCGATTCAGGAGCTTGTGTGAAGTTAGCCAACTCCTGGTCAACCAAAACCGTAACATCTTCTGCTGACAACTGTGGACCCGAAGCCACTGTGGTCAAAGTAAGGTTAAATGTTGTAGGAACAGCAATGGTAGTAACTGTAACATGAAACTCAGAATGGAAGTAAAAAATTCCAAACAGGGAGCTCCAAAGAAACACATATTAGAAGAAATGCCACATAATGCTAATATGTACAAACTCAAATTTCAGAACACAAGTGTAACAAATGTAAAGAACAACTAAGTCCCCCACCAAAAAAAATAACAACAAGGAACTAAGTGAAAATTTGTAACTGAAATTGCAAGTGAAAAACACATCTTAACACCAGAAGTGTCAATCGAGAAGTGAAGTTGGATTAAGTTGCTTAGAGGGAGTCAGCTGTGTTCTTAGTTGGGTTACATTTCTATTGGTGTAGAGTTGTCACATGCTCATTTGCGTGCTATCACATAGCTGCTTCATGTGAAAACACAAGGATAAATGGGAGTATGAAAGCCAGTGGCAAGTAAAAATTTGCACATATAGAGGACAGTGAGATGAGGTAAAATAACATATTGGAAACCATGTAGAATAATTACAAAATAATTGTATAAGTACAGATATTTTCCATAACAACAACTGTTATAAAGTATTATATGTACCAAAATGTAAATTTAAATAGATTCACAAAAAAAAATGAAGAAGCTAAGACCCCAGAAATAGGCAGCAAACTTCTGCTGTAATAATTTTAACATAAAAGATAAAATTGCTTTTATATTATTATTATACTGTACATAACCAAAATAAAAATGAACCTGAGATATGCAACAGAAATTAATATACAGTCCAGCCCCATTTATTTGGTCAGCTGTGAGTCTAAGCAATGAATGGCTGCATAGCAGGGTGGCTGTATTACTGGGTCTCACTGTATGTAGTCAACTCTGGGATCAGACTGAGGCCTTAAAAGCACAATACATACCCCTACAACTTGCCCATAATACTCACCTTTCTATGTTCCTGTTTGATACAGAATGTTGTAATAACATCTTTACAAACCTATTTTTGCATTTCTTGTCTAAAAAATAAAATTCTATACTGTATTATTCATTAAAAAATAAATGCAAAACTTGGGACGATGATGAGCTTCATGAATTTTCCTTGCACCACACAGTATCAGAGGCCAAGGCGTGACACTGTTGTTTATGTGCACATGTGGTGACACCTGGCAGTAATGATACTCAAAACATGAAACAGAGACAATTGAATTGGTCGAAAAAGCAGAGCTCTATTTATTGGAAAATGGAGGGAAAGGTGATAAAACTTGAAATCAGTGTGCAAATTTTCCCTTTTAAACAAATCTTTTGTTCACAAGAAGACCAAAGAGACACCGAACTAGAAGTGTTACAAATGATAAAGTTTAAAGGAGTGTGATAACATACTGTTTGTTTGATCGTGTATGTGTGATTGTGTGGTCATCAGTGCAGCATGAGGTGTGAAGCATAAGGTAGGATTAGCATGCGATTAATAGGGAACATCAATGGTCACCTGGTTTGTAACACCTACAAGATGTGGCCGCTATCAGTCGATGTACAGTAGTAGCCTCGCTTTGATTGACAGGTCTCAATTGAGCAGGGGCAGGTGAGAGCCAGCATGGGTGGCCACAGTACTGAGTTCCAAGAGAGCACTTGGGAGTGGGAAACAGGTGACCACAATACGAGTGCTCATAATAGCGGAAGTTTTACAAATATAAAATGGAAGGAAATATTTGGGTCTGAGCCAAAATGGCTGTAATTAAGGGTTGATTGCTATATCGCATTGACCAGTATGCGGGTCTGGACTGTAGTTCTAATTACCCAAAACTAAATCTAATACGTGTATAATATCTAAATAAAATTTCTGTATTGATAAATGTTGTTAACATATGCATAACTTAGAATTAAACTTTAAAATTTCACTTTCTTTTTGTTCATTGATGGGATTACAATGAAATTAAATTTTTCAAGCTTTGGAATAAGATTCATAAGTAAAAAGCCTAAACTTCTGCTGCACAAAAGAATTGGTGTTGAAACTGTTGATGCCCACATACAATATTTGAAGAAATTTACTCTCAGTTTAACTTCCATGGTAAGGTAAAATTTCTACTTGGAAATTAAATATCATATTAATAAGAAATCTTAATAAATAACAACAACTTACAAAGAAAGAGAGGTTTGATTTTCATTTTTAATTATACTGTCACATTTTAAAAGTAACAAAATCAATTTACATAATTATTTCCAATGTTCCTAAAATCTAATATAATTCATTAGTTTTTCATTAATTGTTCACCTATGGAAATTTTACTATTATGAAAAAGCTATAACAAATGAACACCATTTAAGTTTTTACCTCGTTGATAGTTGTCTCTGTATGGCTTTCTTAGATTCAAATACTTCAATAGGAAAATGAGGCACTTCATAAGGTGCTGAAATCTCATTTCCCATCATGTGTTCTTGGGTATGCTGTAGGATTTTCTCTGCTGCAAGTTTGTAGTTTGAGTTTAAGCCATCATCCATTATAACCTTAGGAAAGTTATAAGCTGGAATTCCAATGATTGGAGAATTGCTTCCTTTATAAATAAATAAATAACATTCCTTTATATATTTCCTATCTTTTAATTACATTTTACAAAATATTACAACAAAAAGCAATAACGCAAGTCAAAATCCTTTATATAAAAAGAGTTAAAACTATGTTCATCTTTTTTTTTGTAGTATTCATTATTGCATCATAGCATTTCAAACACACAAACAACTTTGATGACAACAATATCAGTCGAAATTGTTTTCACAAAATAATGGTAACTCTATAGCTTTATATACAAACCTGTCAGGTCAAAATTCCAAAGAACATGTTCAAGGTATCTAAACATGTGTATCTTGTGAATATATATATATATATATATATATATATATATATATCTAAACAGCAACTGCATAATACCAAGAGAGTAATCAATGCATGCAACTCTAGTTATCACATGTGTTTACAACTAACACAAAACAGTTTAGATGGTTTTATTAGGCTGAGTTTAAAATAAATAAACAAAAAATATTATTTTCCACATAAGTCCATCAAGTTAAAAACAGACAAGTTTTGGATAGTTATGAATGTGAATAATGAAATTAAGCATACTTCTAAATGTACTAATCACTTTATTATAATAATTTTATCCCAATTTTTTTCCCTCTTTTGGTAAATCTTTTAAAATATTACTGACTTGAGAATTTCTATCTCTACATGCAATGCTACAAAGATTCCAATATATGATTAATCCTACTAATTACGTATACTTGTAGTAAACATGAGCAATTACAAGCTGCATTTACAAATATACCAACTTATCTCATTTCAAATCTTAAAGAATAAAAAATTCAATCAATATTACTATTAATATACTCCAAGAGGTTCTACAATTACATATAACTCACATTAAACTATAAAGAGAAATACAAATAAATAAAACAAAAAGCTCTGTTGAGAAAAAGAAGATAAATAAAGATGTAAAAAATGTTAAAAGTTATAAACTATTCATTTGGAGAAACATTATTTGTTTCAATCAAAAATAAAATGTTTTGTGTTTTTAAGTCACCTTTAAATTTAGTTTATAACACTACACAAAGATATGGCATGTAATACATTTTGATAAGTAACTTGTCCTACAAGTAAAACAGAAGGCAACATAAAGTAGTGATGCAACATCAAAGAAAAGAAAATCACGTTAAAACTTCACTTCTTATATTTCTGTGAAAGTTTTAATTCACAAGCTCAGGTTCTTCATAGCTAAGCCCATCTCATTAAAACTTTAATTTTCAGATCTTGTGCAATGTTTTTTTTTTAATAACTTTAGAGGTTCCTACTATAATTCTAAAATATATTATTTTAAAAACACCAACATACTGAACAGACAAAAAATTCCAGAATCAATACAAAACCAAATAATATAATGAATTTAAAAAACTGTAAACACACCAATCTTGACAAAAAGGACTACGAATTTGAAGCCTAAAAATCAAGGGTGAAATAGTTCAATGGCGACTTTTGTCTTACTAATTTTTTTAACTATGTGCTTTTTGATAAAAATTTTCACATCAGTATAGTGGTAAACATGCCATTTTTTGTCAGTAACTGACACACCTATCTACAGTTATCACATACAATAATCTCCATATGCTTTGTACTATGAATGTGAATGATCATCTACATTTACTCAACAACCTAGGTAAATACATATGACAGTAACTTGACCCTTTTATGTACATCAGTTACAATTGCATATATAATCATACCAAACATCAATGCATAATGTGCACAGAAACGTTTAGTTATAGCATTTCTACTGTACAGCTGCATACTAAGGTAGCATAGCTATGTTGCAGAGAAATTGAGTTAGTATGAGAAAGAAATCCATGGGTGAAATATGTAACAGAATACAAAGTCACACTTCAAGTAGTTTCCTCTTTTTTTTTTTAATGTCGTCTCACAATATACTTCTATTATCATTATCTGCTAACCTAAGAATTATGTACAAAATGTTATGCACTTGTACAAACAAGAAATTCCCTTTCATTCCTTACATCCTAATTGCAGACATAACTTCAACATATTATGTACTAGAAAACCATTATCAAATGGTGCTACAGTTAAAGAAACTCAATTCTTAATAGGAGGGTAAACCCTCCCTCAACAGAGATGAAATGTCATAATGGAAAGTCTTTATCATGTATGGATATGTATATATAAACATACATTTGTCAAATAGACACATCCAATCAAAATAATAAAATAGTGCAGATGGATTAAATACAAAAGTTATGGCAGTCTTGTAACATAGAACTACTACTCATGACATTTTCAACCACTATTTAAATCTAAATGCTTTCAATGTATTTGTCATACTCAACTTCACAAATTTCTAATTCTGAAAAACCAGACAGCTGACTTATTCTAATTACTAACATAACGTTTTGGGACAACATGGAAGACCTATTGGTCCATCTTAGCTGTTCCATCATCCTATAAACTGAATCAAAATAATTTTTAAAAATATCTTAAAGCCAGCCCTAAATACTGACAAGTATTGACAACTAAATTTTCTGTCTTAGAATGATAAATCATCTTATGATTTTTTGTCCTTATTATGCCATGTATTTCTTTTTTTAAACACAACACTGAAATTCCTCTTTCATTGAAAACTCACCATTGTTGTCTTGAGCTTCAAATGTCTGATATTCATATGACTCTTCCCTGCCGTAACAGGGTAAGAGAGAGAGACTATCTTCAGAGAGCATTTGTAATGACCAAAAACAATAAAACTGAAATAAAACAATTGAGCAAAGTTCTAGCAAACAATTTTGTGCAAGCATATTTGTCTGTCATTTGCATTTCTTAAAATTCACAACTATGTTCCTATCATTATTTCATGATTTGAACATAAATTTCACCGAAAAATTGTAACTGAATACACAAGTCTAATATCTTATATGTAATTTGTAAAGATAAGTTGTTATTCTGAAATATTCAGACAATTTTAAATAAAGACTTCCAATTATTTTTGTAGAAAATACAAAAACCTACCATCAGAACTAGAAATAAAAGACCTCATAACACCAAAATGTTGTCTTTATTTAATTAGACACTTAACGTTTCGCTTTACAACTTCTTCAGAAGCGTTTACTGAAACGCAAACCGAAACTGACAGTACAAAGTTTTGAACTGTTACTTTCGGTGTGTGGTTTAGTGAACGCTCTTGAATGTAAAGCGAAATGTTGAGTGTCTAATTAAATAAAAACAACATTTTGGTGTTATAAGGTCGTTTATTTCTAGTATAGTTTTATACACCATTATGGACTCCAGAAATTAAAAACCTACTATCTTTTAATTATAGATTGAATCGACAACAACATAAAAAAGGAAAACTCTCCTTAATAAGTATACCTAATATACCTACATAATTCAAAGCTGTAAGTTTTATAACTGTAACAGACAAATATGTGCGTTGTACTCGTTCGTTTACAGAACTTATGAACTCGAACAGCGTTACACATGATATCTGTGAAAGTTTGGTTGTGTAATGTAGAACAAAAAATATCTAGAGGCAAACGGTATTACGTAACATGCCATTCCAGTGTTAAGCACGTTGGTAAATTCCGTAAACATGAAACTTAAACCACCCTTGGGTGAAATTCTGTGTGAAAAGAACCGCTCCTGCGAGTTACACAAAATGCATCGTTAAAATACGTCATAATAAGGTTAAACGAGTATGTACGTGCTGAACTAGACTTTAGAGGTTTTTTTTTTCTTTCATTTAACTTAAAAACGAATTCAGTAAATCATCACAACTTACACGTGGAAATCTATGATTTGTACTTCTGAAGAAAAAGTACGAAGTTTTACACAAGTATTCTAAATTCAGGATTAAAAGAACTAAATGAAAGAAGTCATTTCGGCATTAATTGCCAAGTTTTTCTTAGTTAAAATATAATGCCTTACATTTCTTACATAAGCACTTATTTGGTATCACCACCTATTTCATTTCTGCTGCTAGAAAATATACAATACATGCTGAAATTGTAACTATAAATTTTACTGTGTGATAATTAGCCTAAATCAATTACAAGAAAATAAAAACCCAAATCATGACATTAACTGGGGAAAATGGCGCGACCACAACGATGTAACAATGTACCAGAGAAATCAAAAGTACCTAACACGACAAAATTATACAGTTCAGTCCTGTCACGAGTTATGCTTTCTTTTTTATAGCGAATATCTCCGGTAATTTGCCAGAAAGAACAGCCCCTTTTCACGTTGGTCGCCTACTCACAAATACATGTGTAATTTATAGACATAATATAATACGAGTCGGGACCAATTACACCTTTCTAAACAGGTGGTACTTTAGTCTTCTGTATTAAAGTTTCTTTTATAAGTAGTTTAATGGTACAATATTCTCAGAAGCGCACAGTAAAATGGTGATTAGGAAATTATTCTAACAAAAATCTTCTAAAGATAACTCTATTGATAATGCATGATATCTTGCGTGATACACTTATTAAACTACCTGAGACCCAAGGTAATTTAATCTCGCGTTTTTTGTTGTTTTTGTTTTTTTTAAATAAAACCATTTATAATTGAAAATCTAATCTATTGAACGTAAGCAATTCAACAACGGTTAGAGATACAATAGTGCGCACATTAAACTCCTAAACGTTTTCTTTATAACGATTAAACACCTAACCACCACGGCTGTGATGATTATAAAAGTGTTCTTGTATAATACATATTATACTATGGTTGTAACGTTGTTCTTTCGTTGACAAGTTCTTTTAAATTATATGGTGAAAATAATTCAAAGTCCAGTTCACGTAACTATGACAAATTAGTCATTTCTTTAACGTTTCTACAAGCTTAAACACTGTGGTAACTTGTAGGCCAAGTTTACAACCAAACTAACTGTACTAACCTTACGTAAAAATAAACTTACTTGGACAATTTACCGGCTAATCGATTAAGTAACAAACAAAACACTAATTCACCCCTACCTGAAACCAAAACACACGCTGATTAATTCACTCTACTGACTAGGAACAACTGTTTAAAGAGCTTTCTAGGCTTACATTATTAAACTTCGAACTTAACATTATGTGCCCTCTATCTCACATCTGAATTAAAACAATTCTCGGAACACTGGTGCAAACTACCAAAAAACAGAGCTATTCCAGCAAAACTAGGATGTCTGGTCACCCTAAACAGTATTCAAACTCATAAAAAAACGTCAAGAAAAAACTAACTAATTTCTCATCTTTAAATCACTGTAATTTGAATTCTTTTCATCAGATAATTTAAAATTGTTCGCCAACTGAGGAACGTTACAAGAATAAATTTTTTGTTTGACGGCGTCAGTTTTTATGTTTAGGATTTTAATGTTTTTATTTTAAATATGACGTTTTACAAACATATACAGTCACGTGTGCTAAGAGCCCATGTTTACTAATAAAAGATTGTCTCCTATTAATTTCTTGGTTAATAAGATTTCTACCTAAATTCTATTTCAAACAAAGTAAAAACATACTCAACTTTGTTAATTCTTTGAGTTTTACATTAATTTATTACTGCTATACAAAATAAGAGCTGGATTTAACATCAACCCTGTTGTTTACACTTCATTAAAAATTGAACAGATTAGCTCTTAATAATGTATTTGATTTTCAGTCGTTTACAACTCTTGTAAGTAATCCACTGTAGTAATATAATCTACAAAAACAACTTAATAAAAGGACCGATTGGAAATACAGAAATTAATTTTGATCAACTGGATAAATATTTTCCAACGGCACTATCCTTAACCACTCTGTTACATTAAAATAAATATGTATGTAGGGCCCGTGACGTAATAAAATACGACAAATAATGTAGTAAACCTACATAACCGTAAATATAATGACCTCTACAATTATGTGATGGCGCCAGAGGAAGAAGTGGTGTGATGAATCAATCATATGACTTTTCTTATATTGTTATTCGGACGAAAGTACAACCACATGACCTATATAGACAGACGGTGATGTGTTGTGCAGCCAAAACAACATGCAGGACACACTGTGTGTTATTATCAGGATTGATAGTTTAGCTATTTCCACTTTCTGTATCTCGGACTGTGGTAGTCCAAGCTATCACATATTTTTAGTGGATGTGCTCTACTGGACCCTTAATTCACATACCAAATTTCAAGGCAATCCATTAAGAAATACACGAGATATAAAATCTCCAATTTTTATTGAATTTTTTTCCTATATTTTGTTTTCAAGTTTAGTACACTGATATCTCTTTACAACCTACAATTAAGTGTGAAATGTAGTTAAAATATAAGCCACGTGAGCAAAGTTATTAAACAAAAACCACTCAAATTTTACCAAAATATTTGCGCACGCCTATGCAAAAAGTCACGTGGCCTATTGGTCTAAATTTGTTACTACAGTTTCACCTAAGGGTAACAGTGGACCATTTTTTGTTTATGTCATTTGGTTGATTTAGAGCAGGAAAACTACAGGGTGAAAGGATGTACAGATACATAAGTATTGGTTAGGCCAAGCAAACTAGGTCTAGCTCAAGTTTTCAAAAGAATCATATAGGTGGACGGTTATTATTCATTGCAAACTTTTAAGCACAAATTTGTTAAATTGTATTAAATACTCCTAATGAAAGAGCGTTTAGCGTAAATAATGGTGCTTGATAAGGCTGTACCGAGTGGATGTGGGTGATGACAAGAAACTGTTAATAAAGATTCCATAGTGTTACTATAAAGGAAGTGTTTTTACACTGTTTTAGAAAGAAAAACTATCACCATATATTTTTTTAAAATCTCGTTGATTCTGTAAAGTATAGGTCTGTTCCGAATAATAGGGTTGCGATCCTAAAGCTAATGTTGATTACTATGGAGTGTCACTTTCTTACTTGCTGTGGTTTGTTGGTGCGTATTGACAAAAAGTCACGATATCTAATCAAAAACACCGTAGATGTGAAACAAAGGTATGGCCAAAAAAGAATTGAGCGTGCGACTTAAAGGAAAGAAATCAAAATTGACGACTAAACTGGTAGCTAAACTTATAGCGTTGACAATAGTTTGATAGCAAATATTCATTTATTAGTTAGTCAGGTCGCGTTTTTTGTTCAAATCGGGCATGATGGTGGGTAAAACAAAATACGCAGCTTAGCTAACTAATGAATGAATATTTGCTGTAAATTTCTTGTCAACGCTATAAGTTTTGCTACCAGTTTGGCCGCCAATTTTGATTTCATTCCTTTAAGTGCATGCTCAATCCTTTTTTGGGTGCACCTTTTTTTCACATCTAAGGTGTTTCTGATCTTGTTCACAAATTTGGTGAACTTTGCAAGTAGCAGAATTTTAATAGTGACGGTTTGAGCGCAGTAAGGCTGCGATAAAAAAATTAGGCCTCTTGGTATTTTGCCGGCTTTCAGCGAACTTTTGAAGTATAGTACTGCGTTTCATAGAATCCTGTCTCTTATCATCCAGTTCAAATGACAAGTTCTGGTGTTGAACGACAAGCTTATTGGGCAGGACTTGAGGGAAACAAAAGATAGATCTGAAATGATATTTTGTACACACCTAATTTCGAGTTGCAAATGTACAACCTGAGAGGATTTGGAAGGGGCATATATTCAACTTGATTTTATAACAGCATTTTCATAGTATTTTTAAACAATATCCTGATAATGTTATAGATAATGTGGCTTAATTTTTAGTGAAAACTAATGTTACGATTAAAAATTAAACCAAAGATTGTTAATTGACCCAGTGGGTAGTTTGGTTTTTATTGATGGAAGGCCACCATGACTTCCAAAACACCCCCTTGTATTAGGGAGGGATATCAAAATTTCCACACAATTCAGAGACAGAAATGCAAAACATTGACTTAAAAAAGTACGATTTCAATGCGTTAAATTTATTTCTTAAATATTTCGAGACGCAAGTACAAGTATATTCGAAATTTAAATTGGAAAAGGCAAAAATGAGCCAAATGTGCGAGAACTAGACCTTATAACTGGACCCATATTTTAAAGGGCAACAACTGCTTTGTAAAGATTAAATAGAGATAATACTGAATCACCGTCCTCTAAAACAGTGGAGCTGGTGGGGGAAAAGTCAACTTATCCTGCGTCACATTACCCATATGTATTCCAACTACAAAAATGCCCCCCCCCTGCACCATAGCCAGAAATATGAGACGTATTTAAAAGTCTGTACAATAGCATCTAAAGCGGCAGCTTTGCAGCAGAATTATGGATGTAAGAAGATACTGTAGCAATGATTATTGATATTAATATTATATATAGGAAATATGTTTACCTTATTTTACTTATACCACTATATTACTTTTTATGCATATTAAATTACCTTGATAAAATTCGGCTAAGACTAATGATCAGCAAGACGATTTTTGAAAATACGAAAGCTAGCTCCTACTAAAACCTTTAATATTCACGTTAAATAGGATGACACTTTTAAAAAATGTCATTTTACGGTTAGAAATAATGATTCACCACACTTTTTATCAAGAAGTATACTGAAATATTAATTTTAGTGAAACACTAACACCCACTTTCTCCATTCAAATCTTATTATAACATCACATTCTTTAAAGCTTATATTGCTGAATAGTAGCATAAAGTAACTATCCTATACAATAACCAAGTTTGCGCTTCGCGATATTTTATTGCTCATCATTTTTGAATTTCATCTGATTAAAAGAGTATTTTTGTTAGCGCACTTGTTAAATACACATCAAAATATGTTGTTCATAAATATGTTTGTTTTTCTTATTCCAGTTCAAGAATTGCCTAATTACGAACATTAAATTTCATGTTACCACAAGAGTTGAAGATCCAACAATTCCTGACTGAAGATACAGCAACAGACATGTTACTTGATTCTACTGCACCAATTTCAAATCCTTTAATTCCCCAATTGAATGATCAAGAATCCAAATGCGTCGTTAGTTATATTAAAAAACGACTAATGTTTCGCTTCTACATCGTTTTATAAAAACTTGTAATTTGCAGGTTTTTTGGGGGGGATTTTTTGAAAGGCACATAAGTCGACTCAAGATTATGTGGGGAGCTGATGGAGAAGAGGGGCAAGGATAATACAAAAACATGGATAATACAAAATACACGTAAAAAGATCAGATATGTATTTTTAGGATAAAAGAAAAAATTGAGAAAACAATTTTCCATAACATATATTAAAAAGTTACACAATATACAACGTGATAGGCTTTACTAAAATAATTTTGTCTTCTGTTATTTTTTTTTGTCGAACTGCAGAACGCACTGTCGAACCTTGTTCACTCATTTCAATAATCTCGTGTTTTTGTTGCACTGTCAATACAATTTTACGTTTTGACATTTTTGTTCTCAATAGTTAATAAAAACACAACCCACAAGACTAAAAAACTATAAAGTAAATACAAATTAAAACAATGAAACAAATGGTGAAAAGATAAAAAAAGGAACCGCAGCGAAAGTGATGCTAAAAATTAGAGCAAATGGAAACGATGGAAAAAAGAAGAGAAAATAAAATACTAAATAGTGTGGGTAAAGGAAAATCAAAAATAAAGGACGCTAATGTAAGACGTCTCATAGTTTTCGAAAAACGTTTCATTCAACTTCATTATTGTTATTATTTTATATCTAACTGTAAAAAAAAACGATCAACGTGTATGGCCATTGCATACAGTTATTGATTTATGTAACATTAATAACGGTGCCTCGAAACCTAACATCCTGTTTTTGTTTTGAATTTCGCGCAAAGCTACACGAGGGCTATCTGCGCTAGCCGTCCCTAATTTAGCAGTGTAAGACTAGAGGGAAGGCAGCTAGTCATCACCACCCACCGTCAACTCTTGGGCTACTCTTTTACCAACGAATAGTGGGATTGACCGTCACATTATAACGCCCCCACGGCTGAAAGGGCGAGCATGTTTTGGTGGGATGCGGATTCGAACCCGCGACCCTCAGATTGTGAGTCGAGCGCCTTATCCACCTGGCCATGCCGGGCCATCTAACATCCTAATCACTATAATATTATTATTGGTTTCTGTTTTTCGGTGTTTATTTGACGATTTATAAAATTGGTGATTACTTTAGCTGTTTTATAGTTTTATTTAGATATCTTAAACTCGGTAGTTTATTTATGCTAAAGCTTTGTAAAAGCAGCCGATATTTTATATGAAACTATGAAAACAAACGTACCAGTGACTCGGAGAGTGGAACGTTAATGTAAGGCAAACTGAATAACGATTTACGATTTTTATTTGAAAAACTCCGATTTTTTTCTTTTATATTGGGGGTATCTTATCGGTGTTTATTAGCCTAAACCTAAAATCAGAAGGCCTAAATAACATATTAAGACACTTTGTTCAAAGGCAAACAATTTATCGTTTGAAATCAAGTAACTTATCAAACGTCCCTACAAACAAACAGTAATGAAATAATCGAGAGAAAAAAAAGCTTCAAATGGGAAACTGAAAATATATTTATTAACATATTACCACCCATCGTTTTACCTCTAATCGAGAACTATTTGAAGCTTTTTTTGTTTTTGTTTTTCATTCCTCATGTCATCTAAACAGTAATGAAAGGCCAACTCAAGTGGTACGCTTCTGCTTCTGATGATTTAAACAGATTTGGAGTAGCGTGCGTGTTGAGTAACGTGAGGAAGTAAAATAACACTTCTTCAAGTGGCATTCGTTGTGTCGTAAGATTAAAAATGAAATACTTCTCCAAAATCCTAACAATAAAAGCACTGTCAATATGTTCGTTGAAATTGATTGCCTTGTCACAGACTTTTGTTACCTACACTGAAAATATATGATCCACAAAGTAGATGCCTTCTAGAATGGGGATACTGAACTTACAGGAAAGATATGACAGCAGAAAGTCACGACTGTATCACTTAAACATTTTCTTTGATCGTTCTTATGACCGTTTGATGATGACAGGTTTTACACTGTAGAATTGTGTCCTGATTTTATAAAACGTATAGTGCACATTTTCTTTAAGTTTAACACATACTATTCACAATATCGCTACAGCATATTTTTAGGTTTATATAAAAAGTAAATGATTATTTGTATTTATATAACATGCTTAACAATGTTGTTTTACTTTAAAGTAAATAAAAATAATATATATGCATAATCATACTAAGCATTTATAAATTTATCTTTGTGTGCATGTAGATTTGTTTCATTGTAAATATTTTAAAGTTTCAATGGTTAAAAAAACACACATAGATAGCAAACATAAAGTGATGATAGAGTGAAGTACTTAAATGAATATCAAGATATGTTGATTTTACACTTGAAAGTTACGGCACTCAAGTGCAACTTCAAAAAGTCTCTGTGTTATTTAATTCTCTTGAAATTGCACAAAATTTTTGAAAAATACATAAGAATTTATGGGAATACAGATATATTTTTATTTTATTTATGGAAGATAAAATGGTGATAGCTTCCAAATTAAACACACAATGTGCATATCTTAGGACCTTCCAAGGCTTGAACTTTAAAAATTAACATTTGAGGATGAATTGGGATGATTATCTTAGCTCTAATTTCCATAATATTTTCTTTGAACTACAAGGAAAAGGTCATGACACACAAAATAATCAGGTTAAAATTATAAGAAAATTTCACATTGTACAAACAATGGTTGCCTCAAGTTTTTCTGCATGGTTACTGGTGTTGGTTGTTTTCTTTGTATGACTGAGTTCAGGAATGTAGTGGTGATGCTGAAGCTAAGTGATGGTGTCACCATGCCCCTGACAACAGTCTTACCAATAACAGCTACACATGTTCAGAAATAATACTAAGATTAAACATTCAATAATATCCCCAAAACGTAGTAATATTAATTATATGTATCAAACTAATTTCTTAATGAAAACTACTAGAAAATAAATACAGTACATTTTCCTTCATCCTAAGCAAACTTGTAATTATGATTTCACTATATAAAGACAAAAGTTGCAAAAATCTATGAATATTCTAGATGCCATCAACTGCAAAATATTCCTTTTTCAACACCAAAGAAAATGAGAAGTAGAAAATCATTTCAACTGTGACCCTTTATTTGTTTAATCTAAAAATAAAGTTGGTCAGTCACTAATTTCTCTTTGGATTGTGTCTTGAAGTTGAATAATCCTGAACTTCATTATTGCTCATAAGTTTAAATTGATACTCTGGAAGACTTCTGTTGCAGTTGAAATGCCAAAACTCAGAATTGTAGGACAGTATAACACAATGTATGCTGAGATAGTGTTACATTTAGTTTGAGCTTATAGTAATCTACGTTTAAATTCAAGTTTTATGTGAAATACTGAGTGGCTGCACAAAAGATTTCATAGTTTCTTCTACGTGCAACTTAACTTTGTATCAAATATTTTGTTGAGAATGGTGATGCTTTAATAACACCTATTTCATTTACCACTGATAATCAACTAAAGATCCATTCTTTCCTGGAGCAACATAAAATCATGCACATATAGCACAGTGTTTTGACTCCACTGTATATCCATTGTTAGTGAGGATCTTTGACATTTAGATGGACATTCATCTAAAATATTAACTTTAGCTCCATACACCACCATGACTTTCATGTAGGTTAGTTTTTCATGGTCCACTGAGCTCCCTCTACTGATACTGAACAAGCGCCCACTGGAAAGTGAACTGCCATTCTGTAGCGGAGGGTGGAGGGGTAACATATTCACATTTGTTTTTTGAAAAGACAAGAAAAATGGTTATGTTACTGCATTTACTTTCCCCATTTGTTGGACATAAAATAAGTCCACCCTGATAAGGGATTGGTCTTCCACAATTGTGACATTTGTCATTGAATCCATTTTCTTTGTACTTTTATCTTCGATAGTATTTTTGGATTGTTTTAAGTCTCTTGACTTCATTGCTTTCACTGTACACTTAGATATCCTTTAATAGTGTCTGCTTGGGACACCTCCAAGGTTCTTACAAAGTCTAGTATCATCAATGCTGCTGAAATTTTTTCCATGTTGCTATTTTCAAAGAGACTGGATAATACAAGGAGTTTTTGTTGACTGTTGTGATTGTTCTCCATCAGGTTTCTTAGTATCATGATGTTATTGCCATGACAAACAAAGCTAGCTTCATTTACTCCCACTAAATACTGAAGCTCATGTACAGCTTATAAATAAAAGTAATCACAGAAAGAAGTTCGCAGGAATAGTCTCTACTGCTATAATTCAGTTTACTGATCATATTCCGTGTTGTCGACCACACGATATCCATATATAAACACAAGTCTGATGGAACTGAAAAATTATGAATGACAGCAAAATTTCATTGATAGATTGTTTAGGCAGAATATTCATGATGTGTATACTGGAATGGATGGCAACTGCCTGTTGTAAAAAACACAAATGTAGAGGATGACGTTTCAAAAGCCTTCTGTATGAAAACGAAAAATGGAAGATTTTCCAAACGTCATCCTCTACATGTGTTTTTACAACAAGCAGTTGCTGTCCATTCCAGTATACTCAACAACATTTCACTTTTGATATCAGAGCAATCAGTTGAAGCACCTTTGATTCCATGCTAGTGCTGCCATCTACAAATCAGGAACCCAACTACATAGAATATAATAAATATAGAAATATAGTATACGTTCTTCCAACATTTCTACAGTCAATATCAATTTTGCATGCCCTTATTGCACTTAAGAAAGACTGATATTGACCTCATGCTATGATACAACACAAGGCTGCCTCAGCTGACACGCATGATTACTAATCCAGTATTTGCAGGAAATGGTCATCAACATTAGACGCCAAACTTAGTATAAGCACACAGAAAGCAAGTAATGTCAAATCCGTTCAGCTTACTGGTATTGCAGAGTTTCCAGCTATCAATTACCTTTGACACCAACTATTAATACACTAGGAGTTTATTTCTAAACCTTAGCTGTTCCAGCTGTGATTACTCAGTGAGTTTAAGTGGTAGTCTTTATAAAGTTTATGAGTGTTGAAAAAGATGCCCAAATGGACAAAATATAGGGTAGGTTTAAGGAATGACATCTCCAACTTGATTAACCAACCCACAGGAGTGTTATGGGTAGACTCTTGTTTGGAAAAAGCTAATAGAAGCCAGTGGTCCATATAATGGTATAAGTGCAATTCACAAGCATACATATTTAGGACAAAAGCCTTGACTACTCAACAAAAAAACATAAGGGGCCAAAGCAAGCCCAAAGAGCAGGCACGAAATTGATAAACTACCCCATGATGAACAAACCAAGGATAGTGCCTCAACAGATAAGATATTGGAATGTGCAGATCAGCATTCGCGATGTTCTACCTTGGTCATCCATAAACCTGGAGAAAAGGCCCACCTGAGGGTGAGAAAAGGAATCATGGTAAATCAGGGCAGAACCAAATATTGATTGAGGTGGGACAAATTAATCACAGTTCGCCAGTCCCCGGTTTTCTTGGGCACCACAAACAGCCTGAAATAAAAACCAGGAGAAAGATGAGTTACAGGTTTGATGGCTATTTAGAAGAAAAGATTTTGACTGCCTCAGACAGACATTAACTGGTGGTAGGATCTCAAGGCAATAGAAAGGATATGGGTACCCAAGACAATGGAGGAGGGGAAAAGAAGTGGATGGCAAGTCCCTCAGATAATACCCGAATAACCCACAGAAAGGAAAGGAAGTGGATAGAAGACAAGTACTGCAGTAGAGTCAATAGGATAAGACAAAGGTGGAAAACTGGGCATGGGATAAATGAAGGATTATCAGGGTCCTTTCCCTACACAAGCAAAATTGATTCCAAGTGTTGAGAATCAAGAAATGTAAATTCAGCCTGATAGTAGGCTGAAGCAAACTGATCCGAAGCTCGTGGAGGGCAAGACATGCTAGGACCCTCAACCATAAGAGACAAAATGCTCTGCATGAACCCTAATATATGGAGAAGGGGAAACACAAAATACTGAGAGGAGGGAGTATCATGTAACAAAGAAGGAGGGGATTATAAAAAATCAGGGAAGTAGATAAAACAGAATACACCTCAGAAACCATGTTTAAAAAAGCCATATTAGGCCTAGCTGATTCCACAGTAAAGGCTTGGTAAGACACAGCAAACTGAGGTGGAGGGGAAAGGCTGTCAAATTCCTTGTTGACCCAAACAGGTTTGGCATGTTCAGGAGGAATATGGGCAACATCAGGAGAACCAGGTTGACTCCTATTAATGATCAATCTCACAGCAGACGAGAGCCAATAATTCCACTGCTGAGTTACCCCGCCATCTGCAGTCTGTGTAAGTGTGCTGATAGATGGTATTACCTCTGAAGCTGTAACTTGGATTTTGGAATTCATTGTTAACAATGAATAATCAAACACAACAATTTTAGAATAAAAAAATAAAAAATGGGGAAAAATAAGTTATCTTGAAGGTTACAAACTTTTGTAAAATTGAGAAAAACAAATCCAAGGAATTAATCTTAAAGAAATGCACTAAGTTTAAAGAAAAACCACGATTGAAGAGCACAATAAAAAATGTCTAGAAACAAGTATTTTTATGTTTTTGTTATAGATTCTTAATAAAATTATATCCTGAAGAGTGAACTTTAAAGTCATGAAACTTGTCAAAGTAAGAAAGGAGAAAAAACAGAACAGTTTGAAATTCCAGTGTTTTCTTATTCGTATCCACAGGAGAATCTTATCAATGTTTTGGTTTATATATAAGGTTAAAAAATACTGTCAGGTTTCAACTGCTGCAATCCTAATGAACTGAAATACATATTTCCGCTGAAAAATCCGATAAGTTAAAAAAAAAGACCTCTACATCACTATTTACTAATAAACCTTCATAATGAAGCTTTATAAGTGAACAGTGATGGGTTTGGCTTGTACTCTTGGATAACTCTGCAGTAGAGCCTTCACAGCCAGAGACCCTGGATTCAAATTTTTTTTTGCTTATTTGCTAGTTAATTCAAAATTTAGTGTTAAAATCTATTTAAAAAGATTTTAACAAAACTAAGTATTATAAGACAATAGTCATTAAGTACATAACACTTTATAATCAAATCTTCTAAACAAATCATTTTACTAGAATTAGACAAATATGGCCAATTAAGATTGGGTAAATTTAAATCAAAAGACAAAGCCCATCATAAATAAAACTACTTATGTCATCAAAATGTATTTTCTTAAAATAGATTTGCTAAAGTAAAGCAAGTTTTGACAAAAATAATTAAATACCACAAATAGTAAAAATTATCTGTATAAATACATATGGCTTCTGTTGTATCTATGCTTATGATAATTAATTTTGCTCATGTTTAATTTATTCTTCAAGGTATCATTATATATACATATATATATATACTCATACCACCTGATTTACAAGTTCATTGACAGACAAGTAATTCAGAAATTTGTAAAGTATAGGAAAATAATTGTGTTCTGGAATGAGGAGTCGTGAAGTTACCCTGAGACAGTACAACTGAGGTCATGTCCTTCAAAATTTTTTCATTAAAACTCTTCATAGACCAAAAATGTTGACTGCAAAGGTAAAAAAACAATAAAAATTAAGTTTAAAAAAAAAGTACCAAAATTGCTCCACAACAGCAACAGCTACAGCCATAGA
Organism: Limulus polyphemus; assembly: GCF_000517525.1. Taxonomy (NCBI): domain Eukaryota; kingdom Metazoa; phylum Arthropoda; class Merostomata; order Xiphosura; family Limulidae; genus Limulus; species Limulus polyphemus. Next base: position 881,660 of record NW_013665626.1, read on the forward strand.
TGCAGATGAGATGAACAGTATTACACAATGGTGGCAAACAATCAATGGCTGTGTTCCAAGTGTTGTACAAATGTGACAAATACCAGTATATTGGCTTTAGTGTTATAACTTGTTAATGTTCTTGGTCTGTCCATGTGAAGTTTGTGTGTAAATAAGTAACACACACACACACACACCCTATCATATGAAATGTTTCTGGGAAACGTATGGCATACAACTTGGCAGCATTCTAGGCATTTAGATAAGACTCCCCACACAGTAGGACTCTTTAAATGTTTTCAGCTAAATATTATGCCTTTACTTAGATGAGGTTGAAGCAGCTACAGCACAATGCTTGTGCACTACCTTATTTAGGGAACTTTTAATATTTTTTAAACTTTTTGACCCTTCAAAGGTGCAATGACCTTCTTATGCAAAATTCTAGCCTTTCACCTCAAATCAAGTTTACAAACTTTGCTATGGCCAGATTTCGATTTTCAGTGACACAACTCCATATATATGGAAAAGATGCATTTATGCAAGTAGGCAATTTTGCTTTAACAAGCTCTCTCAACTAACTCTTGTGAATTCACAGGAGTACCTGTACACTACATGAGCACTACGGATTGGCAAACTTCCCAACATGTTCTTCAACATCTGTAATGCTATCTGCTGTGGTTGTTCCCACTTCATCTTCTTAGGTTGGCCTTTCTTTGTGAGGTCAGTTAATGGTGCAACGACTTGAGTGTAGTTTGGGATGAACTTCCTATAGTATCCCACTAACCACAAGAAGGATCTGACTTGCTGCTCGGTCATTGGAGCTGTTACATCTTGTATGCAGGCTAACTTATTCTCTTCCACGCCTATCTGTCAGTCACCCACCTTATGTCCAGCAAAGTCTAGCACAGAATACTTCATGTATCACTTAGATGGTCTAATGGTCAGACCTGTTGCCTTCACTCTCCTGAACAATCTCCGAGTTTCTTCAGGTGGTCTTCCCATCTGGCTGTGTGAGTCCGAATTTCATCCACATAATACTCGATGTTGATGGTTTAATGTTGTTGCTTAGTTGACTAACCCAAATAGCATCCTCTTGAACCTGTAGCATCAGTCTGGTCTCACAAACGCTGTCTTCTTTTTAGATACTGTCTCCATCAGCATCTACCAATAACCTTTGCTGAGGTTAATCTTGGAAAAGAACTTGGTCTTATCTAATTTCTCCATGATAGCCTCTGGGTTGCCCCTAGTTTCAAAGTCAAACTTTGTTACAAGGATCAGCTTCTGTAAATCTATGCAGAAGAAGTGTGAGTCATTCTTCTTAACAATTACCACTGATGAACAGTAGGCTGAATTTGAAGGCTAAATGGTTCCAGCTTCTAACATTACCTCAACTTCTTGCTTGATCAGATCACTCATTCCATAGGACATCTGGTAGGGCTTCACCTTGACTGGATCCCTGGTCATTGTCTCGATCTGGTGTTGCACTAAGTCTGTCTTTCCTTGTCTAACCATGAAGACATCTTATTTACTTGCCCAATAGATCATGTAGTTCGCCAGTCAATTCTTCACTGATGTTGATATCTTTGTATTTCTCAGGGGTTTTAGGTGTAGTAGGTCTTCATCTTCTGTGAAAAAGTCACCATCTTCTGGTTCTGCATCTATGATTGCTACACCTGAATAGTTGCACCTGCTAGGTATTTTTCCCTCTCAAATGGTCTTGATCTTCTCATTTACTTTCACCTTATAGTCCATTCTACTGACCGCTTCCTGCACTTCAAAAGGTCCTTTCCACTGCAGGGTGAGTTTGTTGTTGTTAACTGTGAGTAGAGAACCTTCTGTCTGACCTTGAAATGTCAATCCTTAACCTTCTTGTCGTGGAAGTGCTTCTGACTGCCCTTAGCTGAATACAAACTCTCTTGAGCAAGTTGACAGGTCTTCTCCAGTCAGTTTCTAAGGTCTAACACATACTGGTACGTGTTCCTCCCTTCTGAAGCTTCTTCTCTGTTCACAGTTATTTCAGTATCTGCATCAGACCTCATACTGCTCTTCTGTACAGTAACTTAAAGGGTGAAATCCTGTACTCACTTGCGAGACTTCTTGGTAATCAAATAACACTGCCTGCAGGTACCTGGCCCAGTCACATGGTCTCTCCTGTTACATATTCTTCAGCATGCTCTTTAAGACTATTGACTCTCTCACAAAGTCAATTACATCTGGGGTTGTGCAGAGTGGTAAAGAGCTGCCTAGTCCTGATGAGCCTGGGCACCTCTTGCATCAGTTCTGATGAAAACTGGGTCCCTCTGTCACTCAAGACTTCTTTTGGAAAACACACTCTGCAGAAAATTTCCAGAAGGGATTCTGCTACTCTCTCTTTCCATATCTATCTTTGGCAGTGCTATAGATTCTGGGTAATGTGTCACATAAATTATTACTGTCAGCATGTACTGATTGCCCTTGTCAAATACAGGTGCTACTGGTGCAATCAAGCCCACAGCTACCCTGCTAAATAGTTTTTCTATTAGAAGCATCTCACCAAGTGGAAACTTGGCTACCTTCCCTCTAAGTACTGTCCTTTGGCAGATGTCACATGATCTGCAAAATCTGGTTACACTTCTAATGACCCCCAGACAATGGAAGTTGCTGGTTATTCTGTCTGCCACCTTCTTCACTCCTAGGCATCCTCTCACAATTGACTCCTGAGCCAACTTCATCACTTGAGTCTGGTATTCTGTTGGTACTATGATCTGTTTAATTTCCCCAGTAGAACTGCCTTGACAGATCCAGTACAGCACTCCTTTCTGGTCCTCTGTTCTGTAAGTCCCTTTCCCCTTTGTCTTGTGCTCGACATTTTCCAGGGCACTGTCCCAAAGTTTCTGCAGTGAAGGGCCTTTCTTCAGCTCTCATAGACCTACATTCAAGATGTCACCTTTCAAGACTTGCAGGAGCTTGATGTCTTGCTTGCTTTTCTTTTCTTGAGCTTTTGTAGTGACTAGAGATGCCTCACCAGTCTCCTTTCTGTCTGGTTCCTCCAAACTTCTATGTTAGGTATATTGCCAATTACCAAGTCATAGATTGGTGCTTTCATACACATGTTCTCAAGCTCTGCCCCGTAATATGGAGTGCCCACCTTTATTCTTGCTATAAGAAACTTTCTCACTGTTCCATCAATCAGCACACACAGATGTATCTTGCCTGTCATCTGGCCATCAGATACTAGACTGGTTCTCACTTCTGTACCCATTATCTTGTACTCCTTTAACTTTCTTGTCTCAGACACAGCTTTCACCTGCTGGCAAGTTGTGACTTGTTGACACTTCTTGATGTTTGTCACGTGCTTCAATCATCACTGGTACTGTTGACCAATTTGCTAACTTGAGTTGATCACCAATCATGCACTGTTTAATCACGGTGATATCACTTCCTTCGTGTGGTGAATCTGATGAGTTGTCTTCATTCTGTTTCTTTTGGCAGTAGCATCCATGGTGATAATCACTCTTTTCTTCTTTCTTGCTAACACCATCTTTGTAAGTAGCTGCAGCTGCTTTATGTTGAGATTTCTGTAGTTACTTGTTAGTGACAAACTTGCACTCACTTGCAATGTGCCCCATTTTATAACAAGCATAGCATATCTTCTCCCATTTGTCTATTGACTTCTTGTCACCTTAGGTAGCATCCTGCTTCTGGTCAGCCACCCCTGGTTTTAACTTTGACTGGTTACTTTAGACTTGCCAGTTATACTTCCTTCATGAGCTTTCATATACTGTTCTTCCAGCTTGATCATCTTGTCCATGTCTTTGGTACTCTCTCTTTTAGGAATAGTGACATGAACTATTCACATATTAGTAGATCAGCCAGTCCTTCAAAACTATCTTCATACATGGCTATTTCAGTCCATCTTGTGAATTTTCACTGTAGATGTGCCACAAACTGAAATACAGTTTCTCCAGTGTCAGGTTTGACTTCCATGAACTTCCAGCAAAAACCTAGCAATTCTGAAAGGCCACTTTTAAGTTTTCATAGTCCATGGCATTTTCTGTCATCATGCCCACATAAACTTGTAGGCCTTTTGCTGTGAGAAGGGGCTGAGACCCAGTCACCTTTGTCCCAGTTCTGACTTTGAGTAAATCTTTTATACCTCATACCTGACTCCACTGTCCTTTTGGGGTCCTTCATTTTTCTGTTGGGTGAGCTTGGCAATGTCAATTTGTGCTATTATTCTCTTTATTTCCAGTCTCTCCTTTTCTTCTTTCAACCATTCTCTTTCTCCCTCTCTTCTCTGTTGACACTCTCCTCTTTCTAGGTCTTGTTTTTGTATAACACACTCTCATAGATCATCATCTTTGAGCCTAAGTTGCTGCCCCTTTCTATCCACTTACCAAAGTCAGTCAACATGGTTGTAATCTCTACAATATTTTTGCCACCACTACAGCTGTGTTTATATATTCCTACTTTGTCTGCTGTTGTTTACATCTACAGCAGTTTACTACTGTAGGATCCTGGCTGGCTCACAAACATTAGGTTTTTATGTTTGGATGGCCAGATTTTTTACAGTAGGTGTCTGCAACTTGTTGGCAATAAATTTCAACAATAAACAAAGGGCACACAATCCACTTGTTTTGAAATAATATATAAAAATAAGTCAAATGTTATCACAGTTGTATCCAGAGCTTTAAATAATTATCTGTTTTTGTCAAAGTCCACACAGGCTGGTTCAGTTACTTTAGAACAATATTGACAAGACAAATTATTTCTTCTCTACTCTGTTATTATAATACAAACTGTGATAATTTCACTTTAAAAATTGCCACTGTACACTCTTTTTTGGCTAAACTCACAATCACACAGTCTAGATCTAACTAACTTTATCTAACTATGTCTTGTATGCACATTTATAGCCTGACTGACCTAGAATGTTCTACACACTACAAGATATTATGATGCAATAATACTCAATCAAGCAATGAGAAAACTTAGAAGTTTCTAGTAACATGATGCAAAAAAAAAGTGACAATTCACAACAATTGAACTACACAATGTATGATTCATACACACTTAAATAAACAAACCTGCAATAAACTATCAATTCTAAAACTAACTAAATTTAACACCGCACTGTCGTGTATATCTAACAGTGAAAAGTGGTAAGTTCACCTTGAGACAATAGTGACAGAGAGAAATTCTACATTAATAGATTATGCTATATCTAATATTAAAAAGATTAACAAGGAGGTTTCAGACCTAACAAGCTGAATGAGGTTGAACAATGTAGTTACAACTAAAATTTGGAAATATTAGAAGCACCTGAAATGATTCAGGAAAATACATAAATAATAGTTAATAAGAAAGCTACTATTTTAAATATTTCAACTGGATCTAATCATACAGAATATCCCACAGAATTGGGAGGAAAGACCCAATAAGGAAATATCCAAGACCTATAACTGTAAAATTAAGCAGCTGGCTATAAAAAACATATGAACAAAAGCTCCACAATGGGCAATCTGTGCTTTGCCCACCATAGGTATCAAAACCCGAATTATAGCGTTGTAAGTCCACAGACATACCGCTGTGCCACTGGGGAGCGTTAAGGAGTGAAAATGATATTCAGAAATTTTTAGTAAATATTTTATGATTATCAATAACCTCAAATAGTTTTGTTAAAATGGAAAGAGATCTTAATAGTTATTGGTGCACCCCTACTTCCAAAGGATGCCACCTCAGTAGGGGGGGTTGATAGGTGAGTTGAAATCAAAGAATGCCATCTGAGGGTTACATAACTATTACATAATATACAAATTATGTAGACACCTGAGGGGATAATGTCATATTTCCATGAAGTGTCACCAGAGGGTGCACTGGTACAACAAGTGCATAGATAATTTGCTTTCAAACAACTAGAAGATGTTGTAGTTCAATGTGTCTCAACATGTCATCAACTTTATAGAAACTATCAAAGTCTTACAATTAATAAATATCTAATTTGCATAACATTATATATACAATTATCAGTATTAGGTTGCTGTTACCAAGTTTCTATAGGTGGATGGTCTTACTAGGCATATTGCATGTATTTTACTAAGGTTGACAGTGTTACAATACTTCTGTAGGATTGCACACAGATTTCAACTTGTCTCAACTTCTGTTTATAGTTTTCATTTATATACTTAATTGCATTAGGTGTGTTTTACAAAGATGGATTGTGTTTCTATATGCAGACAGTGTTACTATAATTCCATAGGACAAATTTCAACACATCTCAGCACATGTGTTTTACAAATAAGGATAGTGTTACTAAGTATACTACTGCTATGGCGGATGGTATTACTAGGCAAATGGTTCAATAGGATTATGAGTTCATCCTACGATGTCTCAACATGTGGTTACATGCTCAATGTCTAAATTTCATTTAGTCCTAAAAAGTTACAAGTAAAACCATTATTTTAACAAGACAACTGTTATAACACTGTTACCTACATCAGTTTTTATCATACATACTATATTAAGTTATTCATTACTTGAGTGAGGCAAATATTATATCACAGCCAATAACTTACTTTAAATATGTTTACAATTACCTGTCCTGAAAGGATTTTATCATATCTAATGTTTCATTTTTAAAAATATTAAACAAGACAGTTATATTATTATTCTACAGTCAATTGTATTTTTTATGATTTAAGTTTCAATTTAGTACACATTTAACATACTATAGTACCATTTTATTATTTTCTATAGAACATTCACGTGATGAATAAAACATACTATACAATTAAAATTCATAGAACTTTGTGGTTTTAAAGTAGCTTATAAGCAAACTTTCTTTATTCATCAATCAAAAATCTGTACTGATTTTCTTGTACAGATTTTTAACACACACTAATACTGTCTAAGATCCAACTCAAATGGTGGCTATAAACTTTGACTGTAGGAAATACAAAGTGTCACTGGCAGGAGAGAAAAAAGAGGAAATAAAGAAATTTAAGTTTCACTGTAAATATTATATACTAGGTGTTTAAATTTAAATGTAAAAAAAAAAAAGATATTTTACACAAAAATAAATAGTATTATTGGTAGTCAAAAGCCATTAAATAATTTATGTATTTCATTAATATTTATTTTTGTAGGGGATGCACATTGTATAAGTAACTATTTGCTTTTTATGTATCTCCTTTTTGCATTCTTGAATGTTTATTGCTATTAGGTTTTCATTTGTATTTAACAAGTGAATAAAAAAATTGCTTAATGTTTTAATGTTTAATGCTTGTACAAATTACGAACTTTGTAGTTATGCAGATATCTCTACAAAGTAATTACAACAAAGTTAATGTTAAGATACCATAACATAAGTATTCTGGTTCAATTTACTAAAAAAAAAGCTTGTAATATTAATCATTCAAAATAAGGTATTGTGAAAACTGGTCAAATTAAGTGTTATGACTGCTGATTTTTAGCACATAGTCTTTATCAGGTCATGAAATCCACATTTCCACCTTACAGTGGAGGCACATATATTACAGGAATAGCTACTGTACACGTGTATTTACAATTAGGAAAATTGTTAAATATCTAAAAAGTAAACCTTATCCTGTGAGTGTTAAAATGCAAAAAAAAACCTTTATGAAGGCTTGTATCAACAAACCTGCATGTAGCTGTGCTAAAATTGTTGAACTGTATAGTACTCTATCATTTGGTATCATTTAATTACTATAAGGATTTTGAAACAGAATCCAAGGCCCTTGGATTTAGCCTGAAAAAAATGTGAATTACCATCTATCTGTTTATTGCTATGCAAATCTCCTGAACTTTTTATCATACAGAGGAAACCTTGTGTTTAATGTTTGATATGTCATTTTATAAACATAAAATAGCAAATATATCTTATAAATGTGATAAGTCTCTAGACATGATTACATATAATTACAGTACATACTTTACAATGTACAACTAACTTAAAAAAACATATCAATAAAACTTAAAACACAAATAACTGTACAAAATTAATATAATCCTAAAACTTAATTCATTGTTTTCAGGCTCTCCAGCAGTACTAATATTTCCTAGTTTTTCCTAGTTTTTTGAATTGGTTCCTAGTTTTTACAAAAAGCTCCTAGTATTCCTAGTTTTTTTTTTGAAATTGAAGAAGTATTTTTTTCATGCTCGCATGTTGCAATGTTTTAAATTGTGTT
>NW_013665626.1:890562-893696 GCF_000517525.1 Limulus polyphemus
AACACAATTTAAAACATTGCAACATGCGAGCATGAAAAAAATACTTCTTCAATTTCAAAAAAAAAACTAGGAATACTAGGAGCTTTTTGTAAAAACTAGGAACCAATTCAAAAAACTAGGAAAAACTAGGAAATATTAGGAATGCTGGAGAGCCTGTGTTTTGCTTGGAATATTTACAAAATGTTACAAACAATGCAACAGGACAATCAGTGTACCAAGAATCATGATTTTGATATTGTCTGAAAATTACATTTACGATTTGAAATTTATATATTAAGCAAAGAAAGAAATCATCATTGCTTATTACAAAAAAAAATATATATAAAGGAAAACTGAAGTAACAAAAAATAAGCTGACTTGAAAAAAGGGATAGTAGTTTAGTTTTCCATAGTTTTCAGGTTAGTTTGCTGTTTACACAATCTATCTTTACTGAAGGCTTCAATATAGACATTTGGAAAGCAACTCTGGTGTGAGTAGAAACCATGCAAAAAAAATATTTTATATTTAGAAGTATGGCATTCTACCAAGGCTTAAAAATGGTAACAAATCTTGCAACACACCTTAAGCTCTGTAAAATGATTCTATGCTGCTTCTGGGCTATAAATATACAGAGAGAGGCCATTACACTTTTTACGTTTGTCAACACACAAGATCTATGGCTTCAAGAAATCTAGCTACATGCTCTACAAAGAACACATTAATAGACTGTGAATAATGCACTTCTTGAATGGCAGTGCTTTTATAGGTTGGTAAGTCCACTGCCAAGTATATCTAATTTAAGAGATTAAAAAATTCCATTACATATTAATACACATGATGTAAAGCTTAAACTCTTAACAGCTGAGTTAATAGAGCTCCTGCTTCAGAATACAAGAATGAGTTACAAGACCATATTTCAAGCAGGTTGCTTTGCTTCTGATTTGGGTCATTATAATACACTTGTATTTTTATTATTTCAATATAAATTATAATCTAATAATTCCACTTCAAATGTTTACTTTATAAATCACACACAATCTATGTTTTCATGAGATTATTTCCTTTAAATTTTAGGTCAGTTAAAATTAAACATAACACATTATAAATTATACTTCAATTTATTTTCATGAGCCTACAATTATAGTGATTAAAAGGCAACAAACATTATCAACACTTTGTAGAAGAGATTTCTTGTTATGCACATTTAAAAGCTTTATACATTCAAAAATAGTAGTTAGCAATTTGTACATTAACAAATAAATTTTGAAAACAAGAACATTTCCTTAACAAACCATTACTTCACATTAATGCACAGGTAACAGCATTTTTCAACCTACCAAGGTACATCAAAGTTAAGAACATCTCTGCTAATGGGGGTTGTGGAGCTCATACTACCTGAAGCCCAAGGCAACAAGTTTTGCTTTTGGACAAGTATTTTTTTTTTCTCAAATCATTCATTCTACAATTGGATAAATATTTCAGATAGGTTTTTAGGGAGCTATGCAAGTTCCCGAGAATTCTGAACTATCTAAGACTAGCACATATGCATTGAAATCTAAAAATGCATACCTTTAAACCTTAAACCATAATTACATCACAAATATACACATCCTTTTAACTCATAAAATCTCAGAAAAACACACAGTAATAAGCATATTGTTGTAACTTTGTTCTTTTGTTAGCAGTTCTTATAAATAATCTGCTAAAAATAATTCAAACTCTAATCCATGTAAACAATAAATTAATTTATTTCTTCCTTCATGCTTTTACAAACTGCCTTCAATACACACAGTTGTAGACTATGTGCACAAATGATGCTAATTGTACAATGTTAATGTAAAGAATGAACTTCATGGCTGAAAAAAATATAAAGATTCTCTCTCTACCAGCCAGAAACAACTATACTATCTTGAAACAAGCTCTCTAATCTTCACATCTATATTGTATTTATAATGTACCTTCAAATGTACAAAACATTTTGATGTCAAATCCCCTACAATTTTCTAGGCCTAACTTACCTTAATGCTATCATTATGACCCACAGTTCCCTTTAACAAACAAAGAAATTATAACATTAAAACTATGGCTTACAACAATATTCAATTTAATACAATTATATTATTACATTGCTTTTGCTACAGTGGGAGGCCAGTAAAGTTTAACTGCTAGATCTGAAAAGAATATACAGCATAAAAAAATATGAAAAAAGTTTAAACACCATTTTAGTTCATGGTAGCTGTAACTTTCTTAACAGTTGGTGCAAGAAGTATTCTGCATATGATGCTGTAAAATCCTATTGACTAAATGTGAAAAATCATAAAATACACAAAGAAATATATATATAATGGGCTTAGATGCAAAACAAGAGATTCAAACAAACCAAGTAACTTTCATCATAGCCAATATATCATGTCTGAGAACAAACATACTATTCCAGAGCATTTGAAGTCTCTCACTGAAGATTGTGTCATCATTCTGAACTTAACAGAAAAATAAAAAGTCAGTCATCTGCTCAAGGTGTTTAATGTGTTAGAGGGGCTAGATGGCTAACTGGGTCATACAACAATCTTATTATATAAGCACAGGTGGCATGCACCCAACAAATCAACTAGTCTTAATCACCGTGTTGCCAGTAAGTGGATGTTAAAGGATGAGTTAATAAAGCCTTCAGAGAGTGCTTGATTATTTCCAGTGGTGAGTGTCACATAGAAAGAATGCCAAGGCTCTGTGTGGACTTTAAGTGGGTTAATGCAGTAATGCAGATTGCTGCCTTTCCCTTACTACATACATGAGAACATCTGGATACATCAGAAGGTGTCCATTTGTTCAAAACACTAGATCTGTCTTCTGGTTACTGATAAGTTGAGTGAGATGCTGAAAGTTTACCTAAACTATTTTCAGATATCAGAAAGAACTATACGAGTTCTATACCATGCCAATGGTCAGTTTAATGCACTTGACAATTTCAAGAGGTTGAAGGATTTTACACTTAAAGGATTGCAACAGGAGAAATATCTAATTTAACATAACATTTTGGGACAACATGGGACCTACTGGTCCATCTCGGCTGTTCCATCCTCCAAACTAAATTAAAATGATTTAAAAAAATAATAATAAATAATAAAAAAATCTTAAAGCTAGCCTTTCTTATTCAT
>NW_013665626.1:894649-906315 GCF_000517525.1 Limulus polyphemus
AAATACACTTATACACATTGAAGGGGCACAACCATTAAATACACTTATACACATTGAAGTGGCACAACAAATAAATACACTTATACACATTGAAGTGGCACAACAATTAAATACACTTATACACATATAACATAACCTGATTAAATAATTTAGTTTGGTTTGCTTTAAATTTCGCACAAAGCTACACCACAGCTATCTCTAATTTAGTAGTGATGGAAGGCAGCTAGTGAACACCACCCACCGTCAACTCTTGGGGTACTATTTTACCAATGAAAAGTGGGATTCATCGTCACATTATAACGTCCCCCTGCTGAAAGAGCGAGCATGTTTGGTGGGACGGGGATTCGAACTCACGACCCGCAGATTGCGAGTCGAGTGCCCTAACCACCTAGCCATTCCAGGCCAAGAAGGAGGAAGGACAGTTGCCAATCTTATCATTCAGCTATATCTTCCATTTTGTTCTTTGCAGTATTCATTAGCAAACTAGTTCATTTTACACAGAGATAACACCAGGCCATGGCCGAAAAATAAAGAAGAACAGGACCAAGCGAAAGTACTATATAAATAATAAAAATAACATTTTAGCTACAATGCAAGGGAAACTTTTTTGTGTTATTTTCAGTTGCCGTATTTTTTTATCCTTTTTTATTATAACATAACATAACGTTTTGGGACAACATGGGACCTATTGATCCATCTCGGCTGTTCCATCCTCTAAACTAAACTAAAACTGTTAATAAATAAATTAAAGACAAATTTTAAAGCCAAGCCTTTATCATTCATATACTTATCAAGCTTTCACTTAAATTTACTGCCTCCACAACATCCGAAGACAACCCATTTCAAAAGCCAACCTCCCTGTTAGAAAAATAAATCCGTCTTAGCTAAAAATTTCCAAAAATTGTCTACCTTGCCAAAATTTATATTTGTGTTCCCTAGTCCTAGTATTCTCACTGTTAAATATGAAAAAAGATGATGCATCAACACTATTAATTCCCTTTACAATCTTAAACACCTCAATCAGATCCCCCGTAACTCTTCTTTTTTCAAGAGAAAACAATTTGAGAGATTTCACCCTCTCCTCATATGAAAACCCCTCCATCCCAGGCACCATTCTAGTAACCCTTCTCTGAACTCTTTCCAAGAATTCAAAGTCTTTCCTAAGGTAAGGAGCCCAAGACTGGTCACAATATTCCAAATGTGGCCTAACCAGTGAACTGTACAATAAAAGTATAATCTCTTTAGACTTGTATTCAATATTTCTATAGATACAACCTAAAGTCCTATTTGCCCTACCACTAGCAACAGCACAATGCTTGCATGGCTTTAGAGACTGATCGACTATTACTCTAAGATCTCTTTCCTTCGTAACACTATTAAGGTTATTCCGTTCCAAATTATACTTATAATTCAAATTATGATAACCAACATGCATTATCTTGCATTTATTATAATTAAAACCCACCTGTCATTTATTTATCCAACTCACTAAATGATCTAAACCTTTGTGTAAAGCAGCAACACCCTCTTCACAGCTAGCAACACCTAAAACCTTAATATCATCAGCAAATTTATGTAACTTATTGATCATTGTTTCATCTATGTCATTGATATAAATCAAAAAGAGCATAGGTCCTAAGACCTGAGGTACCCCACTTGTGACATTAGTCCAGTTTGACTGAACTTCATTTGTAACATCCCTTTGCTTTCTTCCCTCCAACCACTCTTCTATCCAATTTGGTAACTTATCCCCCACACCCATAGAGCTAATTTTTTTACAAGCCTTTTATGTGGCACCTTGTCTGAAAATCCAGATACACCAAATCTAAACCAGTACCCTCATCTACATAAGCAGTAACCTTTTTAAAAAATCTTAAAAGATTTGTAAGGCAAGATTTCCCCTTAGTGAAACCATGTTGACTATCCAATAAAATTCTAAACTTTGTTAAATGACTTTGCAAAACATCTTTTAACATACTTTCCAAAAAGTTTCTCACAACTGATGTAAGACTAATGGACCTATAATTACTGGGACAATTTTTATCACATCCCTTGAAAAGAGGACTTACATTAGCTAACTTCCAATCGTCTGGTACCTGCCCATTATTCAAGGACTGAAAAAAATAGTAGTAAGTGGCTCACATATCCAATCTTTAACCTCCTTCTAAACTCTTGGGGAAATATTATCTGGCCCAGGTAATTTATTTATACAGATAAAACATTACTCTTTGGTCATTTGTTTCAGAAAAGAGCTGAACATTTGAGAATGGTATTCAAATGCACAAGTACAAGCTTAAAACTGAAAACAAGAAACTGTACACTCACACTTATGGATGTGAAATTTTTAAGTCACATTATGAATAAGAACAGAAGAGCCAGTGATTCTGTGAAGATCAAAATGGTCAAAGATTAGTTCCAGCTTAAGTTTGCAGTTTTCTAGATTTTACATCATATTCTTGATGGTTTATGGCACACTTATCCAAGATAACTGCACCACTGTCTGCATTGACTGAGGTAGGATTGAGAAGATGCATCTCAGTCTTTGAAGCATGCTCTGTTCAAAGCATCAGTGCTAGCTTATATTAAATAAGAACCATCCAATTATCCTGGATACAAACGTAACACTACAGATACATAATAAACAGCATGAAAATGCCAATGGATTATCTTGCCAGCCTATGAAATAATGTCTGTTTGTTAAATATTCAGATCTTGTTCAACACTCAGTGGCAAAGCCGATTCACAGCACTTGGTTGAACACCACAAATAATCAGTCAAGATCTTTGAGAACAGCAAGTCAAGGACTCAGATATAGCTTTGGCACTACTTGCTATATATATCTAGGTAAAGCAAAATCATCACAAACTAATAAACAATGTAGTGATGCATGCAACATTTTAAAATTGTATGGTTGGTTTCAAGTGCAGAATTACATGATTTACCATTGTTTGCAAACTCCAAGATGTGGTAGCCAACTTCTCATCCAACTAGTGGTTCCCACATGTATAAAATAGGAGAAAATTTAGACTTTGAATAATGTAAAAACTAAAGTGTACCAAGAAGTGTCATCCATTTTTGTGCAGTAGTGTTTCTGGCTGTTATTCATACAAAGACATGTAGTTATTGTGCCAAATGCACTGTCCATAGGAAAATAGGAAAAGCTGGCCTTGTCAGGGAAAACTCTCCACCAGAAATAATGCTCTTAGATATGGCTGATCCTTTAGCCAAACTGAGAAAAGTTAGCAGTATGTGCTAGTCATTATCAGTCACTTCACCACATTAGCCAAAGCTTATAGATCATTTGATATGTTAGTGTAATCAACTGGATTGTGATCACCTGCAAAGTCAGAGATCCACACAGATCAAGGAGCCTCGTTCAATAAAACCAATTGTGCCATAAGTTTGGTGTGGTGAAAACATGAACTTCAACATATCATCCTCAGTTGGATGATTTGGTTGAACGGACAGTATAGACCGTCAAAACACATGTAACTACATTTGAGAACACTGACTGAATTGATTGCACTGAATGCCAACTGATGTAATAGCATACATATTACACAATTAAGCAACAATCTCCTTATATTCAGATAAAATGTACATCTTCTGTCGATCTGATATATGCCCTACATCCAGTTCAAATGTGTCACAATGTTCACAGGAATTTATGGAATATATGCATTCTAGGATATCTAATGTACATGAATTTTCATTTAAGTAAATAGGTAAAGTGGCCATATATGGAAAGAGGTGCTATTAGAAAACAGTAATTAAACTAAAGCTTGATCCTGGCAACTAGGTTTTGTTATGGTTTATACCTTCAGCACTATGCAACTCAGTTTTGGCTGTACTGGTCCATATGTTGTCTGTTGACAGTTCAAAAAAGTAAGCTACAATTTATACTGGTTAGTGACATATGTATAATTCTTTAAATACATCAACAACCTATATCACTGATGAGCCTTTCAAGAACTAATCACTATAGGACGGAAAGGTAGAAAAGTAGGTTGACTGATGACAAAATCATTGTGCATATGACCTTGCCTCAGCTGGTGAGGAGGGAAAACTGCACAGTATGTATCTGGATGTTTGTGAGAAATCAGATGAGGAAGCACCAGAAGAGGAGCAGTCTGTCTGCTCTGGTAAATGGCCAAGATACCAACAGCGACTTTCTGAGCATTATGACTGGATTAAATGCTTTGCCAGTAATTAGAATGGTCACTACATTGAAAAATCAATGGTAGGAAGAAAGTGGCATTCTTTGCTTTCTCAGCTATGAAGTACCGTATTTTTCGCAATATAAGATGCACCGGTGTATAGGGCACACCCTTATTTTGAAGACAAAGTTTTGGGGAAAAAGCTACAGTCACATTTGAAAGATTTTTATTGAACAAAAATTCAATTTGATACTTTAAAAATTAGTATATATTGTTCTAAACACAAAAGAGCTCAAAACATCAAAATAAGAAAATACTGTATATCAAAAAAAGGTTTACTGTTATTTAGTTTGGTTCAAAACCTACAAAATCTTCATTGCTTTCACTGTAATTTATTTTTTTATTATTTAGGGAGCATTATAAATAGTTATGTTTTTAAAAGAAAAAAAACCTACTATTGTTATAAATAACGCGTTCAATTGAACTAAACTATGCATGCTATTTAAATATATTTACACATGGCTTATGTATATTGTATATATACATATATATTATTATATAGGACGCAAGCAGATTTTGACATCAAATTTTGGGGTATACACTGAAAAATACGGTAGCTATTCACAGTGAGATGTATTCAAGATGTCATGTGATAAGTACCCAATTACTATACAGTTATTACAGTTCATTAACTAACAGTTCAACAGCTTAATCTCTTCTGTGTCAGACATTTTTGGAAATGGTCTAAAAAAACAATCTATCTTTATCCATTCATCATATTGATATGAATTTAAAAGTTTTTTATTCACTTCACAATTTCACACTACTTATTACACTTAATTTTCAATTCTAATAAAAGTTACCAGGTTTATTAGCAGCTTTACTTAAAATCTCCAGATATTTACCATGTAGCTTAATACTGAAAAACAATGTTACTACAGTGGCTTCTTGGATATTGGACATGATAATTCTCACTCAGGTCATCAAAGAGACAGACATCCCCTTGTCCTGACACAGTGTGATCAGGGTCAATCTGTTGCTATCTGCCAGTAATAATGGCAGCAGGTTATCAAAGAGACTGACACAATCTTGTAGAGTATATATGAATTATGGAGTATATATAGCTGCAAGTCTGCAGTATATCTTAAGCTAACCTGACAAATGTTAAACCCTTCAAATCTGGCTGTAGGAGCTTGCCTATTCTCTTGACTGTTATGGCAAAACTTCAAAGGTAGGTCTATCATCCCTTGATTTTGTCTTCCTTATCAACTGCTGATAGTGTATTATGAACATGCCATGGTTAAGATGGTTAATGGCAAACCAGGGTGCAGTTACCAAGGAATTCCACATAACCAGCACCATATTTAAGAGAAGTATCCAAACAAATTAATAGGCTGCACCTGCAGCAAGAGCAGGGATTTTAAATATGTATAATCTTCATGCTTTGGATGTTAACATTTTCCTTACCTGAAAATGTATTTCCAATAGATACTCACCTCCAAACAACTTAGCTTTCTTCCTTATGTGTTTGCATGTTCTGCCAAAGATTTACAAGCCACTAGCCTTGTAAAAATTCCCACCCAATTTGACATGAATTTGAAGAAACCTTCATCAATAGGAGTGTGACACACCTCCGTGCACAATGAGTACTCTTACACTTTGCACTTGTGAATCCTCAATCTTTGATGAGGCTATGAAGAAATGTGTACCATAAAGTGGGGAAGATGGGTGGGAAGGTAGGTGGAGGTGAGTATCTACTGGAAATGCATTTTCAGATAAGTAAAATGTTAACTTCCAAAACAAATACTCACCTCTAAACAGTTTAGCTAAAAGCCCATGTTGAATTGATGGAGGGACTGGTGCAAAGATGAGCTCTCTTTAAAAAGCATCCAAAGGAAGCCCATGGGGTGTGACACCCAATGGCAGGGGTTCCATAGGGGCAAACCCATGAGAGACTGCATTTTGTCTCATTCAGAGTATACTTTTCATCCGTAAAGGAGAAGGGAAGAGGCAAAAGTACATGGAATAAATACATGGTCATCCAAATACTTGCACACAAGATGTCAGACAGCTAGTGTATGCAGTAAGTTTGGGACTCATTCAGACTGTACCTTGTGTGCTCACTTTCTCTACTATCAGACTCAATGTGTCAAAACCAGCTGTGGGAGAAGGGCACTTGATACATATCTGTGCTCACCTCCTTTTCTGTCAGTCTCTATGGGCCCATGCCAGCTGCAGAAGGAGGGCACTGTATTTATTTGTTTCAGTATAGATGTTATAATTAAAATGCATTTCTAACAGGTACTTCCCTCCTCTCACAAGATTAGCTTTTCTCATTTTGTGCTGTCCTCTATATGTGAGCTTTTGTCAGAAACACATGCCACAAGCCATCATCCTCCTTCTGTTGGAATCCACAGTTCCAATGCATCTCTCATGCAAATCATCATGCATCACCTCTCCACCAATAGGAAAGCACTACTATCACATGATGCATATGACTCCCTCTACACATCACTACAAGTTTAAGTTGCTCTACACTGGCAGGGAAAAAGTTACATTTCCTCATGAATTATTTTTTTATTTAATCCATGCAAAATGTTCACTTTCATTGATCATAACCAAAGGAATACAGATGGACCATTTATTTCTGATTTGGAAAGCCAACTAATGCAGGAATGTAATATTTCAATCCCTGACTGGTCATGAAAATTTAGTATTTAAACTGAAATTGTAAATTTCTCAGTGAAAACATCATTAGCAGGGATACATGCTGTTACTGCTCTGCTAATGTTTGCTGTTGCAATTTTGTTACCTTACTGTAATAATTAATTTGTTAGACGTTTTGGTGATTTAATAAATAAAACTAATTCTACTTAAAATAAGTGAATGATTTTGCCTTCCTTTGAAACTCTACTCCATCAAAACCTCTGACACCACAACCCCCGAGATGAATAAATTTTGACAGTCATAAATGCAATGAAGTAAAGGCAACATCATGAGCTGATAATGAAAAGAGAAATTTGGCAGCTATGATTGTGAACACTAGGTGGCCAGGAACCAGGAAAAATTAGGCAGAAGAAATTAATTAGGATATATGTAGGACCTTGGGAAGATGAAGTCAATGAAGACAGTGATTTAAATAACACTAGATATATAGTGCTTCAGTGATTTGCAAACAGTGACTGTTAGACATGTAGTTAATGAGGAAATGTGATCAAGTCATTTATTTTCTTGGCTTCATGTTTAACATCAAGTACTTTTTAGCTTTTCTGGGGCAATTCTTTGGTATATATATATATATATATATATCCAGTTAAATAAGTGAGTATTAGACAAGTTAGGAAAACAATTTAAATATCATAAAGATATTGCCACTGCAATAGACATAAGCAAACATTTAAAAGGTTTTAAGCAATGGAGCTGCTAAATAAATATCTGAAATTAGCAGTTGCACCGGTATCTTTCATTAATTTTACTAGCCACAGCAACAACACGGTATTTCAAGACATTTTTAGGAGGATACTAAATTATTTCAAATATTCTTTTATTTATATTGTAATTAAATTTTTTTTGAAGGATGGAGATCAGGACCCTCCAGATACAACTTTTATTAGTCAAATACCACAAAGTTTTTTTTAATTGCCTGTGATTTCCATCTTTTGTTATACTGGACAAACTATTATCTGATTTATAGTTATTCCCAGCTTTGGTGTGTGTCTTTTTTTCACTTAATATAAATATTATAACAGTCTCCTGATTTGTTTTTCAATCCATCTTAAACACTTAAATATTGCCCTTCACATCCATAAACCTATGAAACTTTTTGAAATATTTTCAACTGCACAAACCACTCCTTAGCTTATTCTTTGCACGACTAACTTCCTAGATTTCAAATAATATTTTTTTTATTTCCAACCTTTCCATTTGCCTTTGTATACTCCAAGCAATTTAGGGTAATTGAAATTGGCTGAATCAATAGATCCCACTACCCATTACTTTATTAGTCCTTCACTCCATTCACGAAAACGGAAAAAATTGAATGAAAAACGTTTTAAATACTCAGACAGCCTAACCCTAACGAACTTGCCCAAGTTAAAACTTAAATTTAAACCAAGTGATAACTTACATATTTTGAGGATAGTAATAGATGATTAATAATAATAAACTACAGTATACAGTCTATCGTGTCTTTTCATTTGAAAAATGTAACTATCATATTCATAAATGTTACAAAATATGAAGCTTAACCTTATTATTGAATTACAAGTTACAAATACAGCCATTTTACATAACGCTTTACTATTTACAATTACATATTTCACTATTTTATGCTTAATTTTACCTGAATTTTTCTCGTCATCATCCGACTCTTGATAATTTACTATATGACTGTGAAGTCTTCTTTGACTAGCCATAATTAATTTGATGCGCGATATTTAAATATTGATGGCAATGGGAATCTAAAATTTCAAAATACAATACACCAGGTCTGTCGTGGCAGGTCTAGAAAGGTAAGAACTTATACGGTTGTAGAAGACAGCAAGTTGCAAGTAGTACGATGCTCTTACAAGTTAACTGTTAATATTTACACTTAATTTATGGAACTAGCAAACTAATAATTTAAATTAAGTAATATCAGGAGTAACAAGTACTGGATACTATCACCGATACTGTTACTTCTGTTGGTACTAACTTAATCGGTTAACTAGAGTAGTGGCAACGGTTTCAGCTTCAAGCAAGTCTCCAATTTACTCATTTAGTGATTAAGCTTTTCACACTATGTTTGCCGAATGATCTTTCTATTTCTACAAAACAAAGACCGTTCACGGATAATAACATTTATCTAACGCCTTAACCGTTAGTCAGGAATCATGAAGAATGTTCTGCTCGTAGAAGTAACTAGTATCGATATTACTTCGCACAATCAGCTGCGAATATCATAAAAAAAACGTAGTTTACTGCTAACGTTACAACATAGAGTATTCCGTAGTTATTTTTTATTTATTTTTCGTTACTGTTTTATTAGAAACTTTCAGTTCTGTTAGAATTGTGAATAGCAAATAATCAAAATATAAATTTTCTAAAACTTTCACAAAATATATCATTCGGCAAATATTTAACTTCTCGACTTTTTCAAAAACCAAATAGTAATTGGATTTCATTTGACGAAATGATAGAAGCTATACTAGGATTGTCCGAAAAGTTCATGGGCCGACCTAAAAAACAACAATTAGATTGATGATTTTTCTGATCAATGTTAAGTTTGAACCGTTTTATGAGTAAACAACACTTAACATACAACTTAACGATCTTATTTTGTGTGTTATGGATTTTTAAAGGAAAGAAATGAGCAGTGTTAAACGTCATGGGGAAGATCGAACTTAGTGCCGTGATCAAATATTTTTGTTAAAATGACGCCACAAGAAATACACCAGAACGTGGAAGCAACACTAGGAGAGGATGTTCCGACATATTCAACAGTGTAAAAAGTGGTGTGTTAAGTTTAAGTGCGGTAAACAATCATGTCAAGGTGATCCAATGTCAGGTCGGCCCTCAACATCTATCACAACAGAAACTGTAAATAAGGTTCATTATCATTAGAAAGTTAGCAGAGGAAGTGGGAATCGGTGGAAGTATTGCAGCAAGCATTGTGAATGACAGTTTGGGCATCAGTGTGGTTAGTGCCTGATGGGCTCCAAAAATCTTGTCACCTGAATAGAAATGGATCCGAATAGTTGAACGTCAATACTTACTCCAAAGGTTTCAATAAAGTTATAGCTATGGATGAAAGGTGGGCTCACTACTTCAACCTACAGACAAAAATGCAAAGTTTGCATTGGAAATATCTTAGTTCACCCACCCCAAAAAAGTTGAAGTCACAATCCTCTGTTGGGAAGGTCATGGCATCCACTTTTTGGGATGCCAAGGGCGTTTTGCTAGTTGATTATTTGTAAAAGAGTCAAATAGTTACAGGAGATATACTATGCATCCTTAATCAACAATATGCATAAAGAAATCAAGGAAAAGAAAAACTGCTAAAGAAAAGGATGTGTTCTTCCATCAGGACAATGCCCCAGATCACAAATCACGTGTTGCTTTGAATACTATCCATGGTGCTGATTCGAATTACTCAATCACATTCTCTTACTTAGTGTATTTAGCTTCAAATGACTTTTTCTCTTCCCTAACCTTAAAAATCTTTCTGAAAGGTCGAATATGTCAGGTGATGATGATCTCTTACCGTCCAGTCATGGACTGAGAACCAAGAATAAGAATTCTTTCAGAAGGGCATAAAGTCTTTTGATCACCGCTGTCACAAATTTATAGACTCAGGAGGAGATTATGTTGAAAAATAAACCATAGGTGAACCAGTGTCTCTTTTCTTTATAAGTCGGTCCATGAAGTTTTCAGACACCCCTCCTGAATATGTTTTAACCTATTCATCACTACTGTAATTTTTGGAATTATATTTTGTGCAAAACTGTTATTATGACTAATTGTTGTATAGGATAATAAATGAAGAAATTTTGACGTATCTCTTATTCTTCCTATAGAATACAGTTATTGCATTCAGTTGCCTTGTTTCCTCTTAAAATTAATCTATCTTTGTTATCTACTTACATTTTAGTCATTATAATACAAAGGAAAATGTTAATTGTTTTTAGGGGGGGCTATTTTTTCTCAATCAAGTGATAATTTTCTTCTATTTTAGTGTGTACGGCAAGCAACAACATCTCTTGTGGATGTATTATAATATTTTACCGTTGAATGAAGCTTCTTATCACACGTGTTTTAGTACTAGAAGTGTTAAGATCTAAGTGCTATTTTGATGGAAAGTTTGAGATATATAGTTAAACGTTTTAAATTGTAAACTAAAATGTCGCAACCTTTTCATACACTAAGTTTTATCATTGTCGACCTAATTTCACAAACAACGCTTCAACACAAACTCCGAAATTAATGCAGGCCTAACTTCAATAGATTCGTAACTATGGATAAAATGTGGGTTCACTACTTCGACCCACAGAACAAAAAATGCAAAGTTTGCAATGTAATCACTCAAGTTCACCCACCCCCAAAGAAGTTCAGGTCACAACATGCAGAACAAAGTGGAATGTGTGATTTGTTCTGATAATATATTAAGTTTGAATCTTTTTATTAATACACAG
The DNA here is from genome assembly GCF_000517525.1 of Limulus polyphemus. Classification (NCBI taxonomy): domain Eukaryota; kingdom Metazoa; phylum Arthropoda; class Merostomata; order Xiphosura; family Limulidae; genus Limulus; species Limulus polyphemus. The sequence continues at coordinate 905,976 of NW_013665626.1, forward strand.
TACGTAATATATATATTAACGAGCTTATTTTGTGTATTTTAGAAGGAAAGAAGTGAGCAGTGTCAAACGTCATGGAAAAGATCGAACTACATACTGTGATCAAATATTTTGTTAAAAAAGAAATGACACTTCAAGAAATTCGCCAGGACATGGGAGCAACATTAGGAGAGCATTCTCTGGCACATTCAACAGAGAGAAAAAAAATGGTGTGCTGAGCTTATATATGGGAAATTTTGCTGTTACAGCCGAGAATGTGAGAAATCTCTTGCTGTTAATATTGATACGTATCTGCTTGTTTGTTAATTTCCCGTAGAAATTCTTTCCAAGAAACTTCAGCGAT
>NW_013665626.1:907251-919088 GCF_000517525.1 Limulus polyphemus
TGAAGTTAACTGACTTGTAATGTTCGAACTTTGTAAATGCTCCTGGTCAAATATCTTAAGTTTTCCGATTGATAAGTTATAACAATCACAGTTATAGCTTCCAAAGTTTATAGCACAGTGACTATAGCGAACTAATTTTGGTGCATCACGTTGGTTATATTTATAGGCATGTGGAGGCTTTCTAGAAAATTCAGATTACATAACAATACAAATTTAAGCATTTACATACATACATATATTGTTGATTCTTACTCTCGAGAATCTTCTACAACCTTGGAGAATAGGCGGGATTTTCGCAATACATATTTAACAGTATAAGCTATGCATGTTTTTGAATATAAACTTAATCTAAACAATCGTTGATATTAAAATAAATATGTATAATAATAAATTCGTCACAGAGGTCAGTTATTGTGCCATCAAGAAGTGAAATACTCATACTAGTATATATTAGAAATAAATTTACATCTTGTTACTGAGTGTCAGGTTTTGAATATGGGTTGGGATTTTTTACAGTAGGTGTCTGTGATTTGTTGGCGATATATTCGTACAATAAACGAGCATTATACAATCCACTTGTTTTAGAATAATACATATTCAAAACAAGTCAAACTTATGTAAAAAAATTCTTTACAAGATAGGATATCATATTTGTATCTAAAACTGTTAGATAGTCTTTATTGCATGAAATGGACTGTGGCACTTTGTTGTATTATCATTTGGATTATTTAATGTATCTGCTACATTTCAATGACTAATGGAATGTGCTCTCTTTGAACAACAATAGAACATTATACTCGTCTACTTGTGTGACTTAATTGCATAAGGGAAGACATTCGGTTGATTAAATAATGTTCTCAATTAGTTGAGAAAAGAGAATCTTAAGCTGAATTCCAAAAAGTGTAACTAAGACATTTATTCAACTGGGAAGGATTATTCAAAGAATTGTTACAACCCAGAAAGCCAGATAGCAAGAAAGCCCCAGAAACTTCAGGAGTACATTTTAAACATTATTCATTGTCCTGGAGAGAAACATGAAAGTACTCATGCATTATCTTGAAGACCATGTGTTAATCAAAAATATAAATACTTTGAAAAAAGGAAAGCACAAGATAGTAAAGATGGTAAACTTCAAGTACAACAAAGTACATTCCAAGTATCCACAAGTTATAATGAAGAAGTATTTTAGTCTCACATTCAAATGAAATACAGTCAGAAAAATGATATCAGTTTGAAATCAATTAATCAGTGGATTAAAAATAGCGAAGTAAAACACTTATGATAAACAGTCGCTCCATGAAGTCCAGAGACAAAGATTTACTGGCACAGTGGGATCCATTATGCCTACAATAATAATTTTTATGTCAGAAATAGGAAGAAACTTTCTAATGGCTGAAGAAATAAGTATCAAGAAGACACTAAATAGAGTAAGAGAATGCTTTTATTGTGCTGGGTGCTGGGGATCTGTTGAGAATTGGTGTAAATCATGTGATTGAAAATGTCCAAAAAAAGAAAGAAATGGTCAGTTACAGCAGTATTGCATTAGAGTAACACTTGAGAGCGTTGAAATCCTATGTTTAGAGTAATAGTTGGAATAAATGCATCATAGTTTCAATGGACTATTTTATAAAGTGGCCAAGAGCGTATGCTGTTCCTAACTAGGAATCAGAAATTGGAACAAGAAAACTCACCAATCAATTTTGTTCCAATATTTAGGATGCCTATGGAACTTCACTCAGACAAAGGATGAAACGTTAAGTCAACCTTGTTTGTAGAAATGTGGCCTATCCTTTGAAGAAAAAGAACCACAACAGCCCCTTTATCCAGTTTCTGATAGCATGGTCGAAAGATACAACTGTATACTTTTAAATCAGTTAGCCATTTATGTGGATGAACATTAGAATATATAGTATCAATATTTTCCATTGCAATTTATGAGTTATTGAAAGGCAGTACATGAAAATACTGATGTTTGGGAGAGAACTTAAATAGCCATTAGACCTTCTGTATTCATACCTTGAAGGTAGTCGCCCAGTAGTATCTTACACAGAATATGCAAAGAGACTGAGGTTAACCAATGATGTCATACATGATTTTACCAGGGAAAAACGTAAATCAGCTACTAATAAAATAAAAAGCTGCTATGCTGTTCATGTTGATAAGAATGGATTCCACTTAGGTGACATGGTATAACTGTACAATCCCCGCCACAAGATAGGATGAACTCCAAAACTAAGCAAGTTGGAAAGAATTAATGATGTGGTTTATAGAATGCAAGAGAACGAGCAGTCCAAACCAAAGCTCATCCACCATGGCTTCTTTGGAAATATCTCAATGAAAAAATTCCCAACTGTCTAACTCCAGAGAAGAATTTGCTTGTGGAAAGTCAACCAATGTAAGAGACCAGGATTTCTGTCAAGACAACTTTTAAATTATTAATTAATTGTTTGTTTTTGTTTTTGAATTTCGCGCAAAGCTACACGAGGGCTATCTGCGCTAGCCGTCCCTAATTTAGCAGTGTAAGACTAGAGGGAAGGCAGCTAGTCATCACCACCCACCGCCAACTCTTGGGCTACTCTTTTACCAACGAATAATGGGAATGACCGTCACATTATAACGCCCCCACGGCTGAAAGGGCGAGCATGTTTGGTGTGACGGGGATTCGAACCCGCGACCCGTCAGATTGCGAGGCGAGTGCCTTAACCACCTGGCCATGCCGAGCCTCAACTTTTAAAGGATCACCGAGGATAGAGCCACTGGTGGAACCTCCGACCACCTAGGTGACAGGACAGTAAGTGACAATAAAGAACAAGAGCCCATCCCATCAGCAAATCTCAATCCTAAAAAAAAAAAACACCAAAAAGACTTGATTAATGGATAGTTTAATTTACTGTATATTATTTGTGTATTAAGAACATTTTAAAATTTTTAATTTGCATGCTTGTTAGAGGATGCATGACGTTAAGATCTGGAAAGTTAAGAATCATGAAACTTCTTGTAATATGTAGAAAAAAGGGCACAATATATCTATGAGTAATCAGTGATGATTGAGTCAGTTGAATTCAGTTCACTGCCAGAAAAGTTATTCAGTTGTATAAGTGAGATTTGTCACGTCTATTCTACTATTCAACTACTCTGAGAGTTAGTGTGTTTGTTTATCAATCTAGCTTCATAGTTAAGTTAGGAATACATGCCATTACTTTCATGACTTAGGCCAAACAAATACAATATCTCATAAGTTTGATAATGGAGATGCAGCTTCAATATGTCAGTTAAACAAATGATCTCCATTTGCAAAACAAAGAATATTTACACTTGAAAACCTATTGTTTTATGGTTTATTTCCTCCATTTTGTGTAACTAGTTGTCTAACTAATATGTTCTGTTCTTCTAAACTATCATCAGAGGGAGATGATGTTTCAAAACTACTTGATCTGATATTCTAAAACTTCTGGATTGTGGTTTTAGTTGTTTATCTGTGATTTAATGGGTTTCAGTTACATCACCAGCTGCAGAGCTTCATTTAAAGTCGTACCTACTTTGCTTCAGCCTAATTCTCATATCTTCATCTCTTATGGCATCTATAAGTTGGTCACACTAACGAATCTCTCATTTCAGGTGGATCATCTAGATAAAATCATTTGATAAGTTTTTCCAAATCTTTTGCAAGTTTGACTAAGGTCTTTTCTCTCCTCTTTACCCTGTTCTGGAACTTTTCTCTGGATATTTCCTTCTGGTATATTACTTTGAACCTGTTGAATAAGACAACTACCAATAGTTAATTGCTGTTATGCCTTTTAGGTGCACAGTTACTGAATGTCATTAAAGTTGGTTCTTTCATATGGGCAGCAAGATAAATATCTTGTTGTTCACTATTTTACTTCTTCTCCCTGGAAGGTACTTCAAACTGGGTAGTGTTATTGAATTGACTATCTAAATCCTGAAACTTGATTTGATAGTGCCATAACTGGAGTGGTCAAGGAAGGTCACAGAAGACACAGTAATAGTAGTGGTAACAAGTGTAGACATAATAGGACGTCTCATCCCATATTTAATAGTAAATGGTATTTTACATTGGAGTTATTGGGAAGATGCATAAGGATGTGTGGCAAGCCAGATCTTTGCAGTTGTCAATTCTTTTTATACATGATTTATTCTGTCATTGATATTTTCTATACTTCTTCAATTTTGTTCATTACAGCATTTCTGTACTTCTTGAATCTCGTTGTAATGTCTCTGTAAATCTCCAGTGACTTCACTGATGTTGTCTTCGATCATATTGATTTTTGTTTTTGCTTCTTTACATATTATATCCCTTTCTTTTAACTCCTCTCTTAAATTCCGATATCTTACGTCTTGATCATCTTTCCATTTTCTATAACATTTTTCTTCATCTTCTTTTAATTTTATGCAAACTTTTGGTTGTACATTACTTTTCTTTCTAATTTTCTATCCTGTTCTTCTAATGTTCAATATATTTCTTCTTGGTCTTCTTTTAGTTTTCTATTCTATTCTTATAATTTTTAATCTCTTGTTTTAATTTTCTGCCTATTCTATTAATTTCAGTCTCTTTCTTCTTGACTTTTTACTTGTTTCATCATTTCTTGTAAGGCTTTAATCTCACTTCGTGATCAAGTTGCCATCTTAAAAATTCATCATTGTTTTTATTTATTTTCACTAAAATAATCCCACTCCTGACACTAAAGTTATAAAGTGTTCTATCAATGGGTTGGTTCTTTTGGATTATTTTGTAAAAATAATACCAGGTTTTGTCTGTGTAACGATCATAAATTAATTAATTTCTTCAATAACATTTGATAGTATCTAACTTAATTGAGCTTAGGTTGATAAACAAACACACTAACTTACTAAGTAACTGAATACCGTAACTCCAATTCTATCACTGAATAGCTTTTGTGACACTGAACTCAACTCAACGAACTCACTTATCATTGATTACTCATATTTACATTGTACCCTTATTTCCACATATTACACAAAGCCTGTTGACCCTTGGCTTTCATGAACTTTCCATATCTCAATGTCATGAGTCTTCTAGCAGTTAGTTAAATTAAAACATTGAAATACTGCTTATAGAAATGTATTTTACTATCACCTAAGTACTTGGTTTAGTTTGATTAAATTAAATACTGTTTACAGCTTTTAGCAAACTAACTAAAGATAAATTAGTAAAATACTGTAGAAAAAACAGCAAGTTCTATTCTTTTTAGAACCTAACCTTAGATTTCAAATATAGGTTAATACAATTGTTATTTAAAAGTATGCGTATTTAAAATGTTTTTTGATGTCTTGAAGTGTATTTTGAAACGAATTTGAATGACTGCACTCATCTTGCAAATACATTGGGTTCCCTTTATAGGTTACATCACTCTGCGTCGTTTTATTATCAGAGCATTAACCAGGCCCGGCATGGCCAGATGGTTAGGGCGCTCGACTCGCAATCTGATGGTCGCGGGTTCGAATCTTCGTCCCACCAAACATGCTCGCCCTTTCAGCCGTGGGGGCGTTATAATGTTACAGTCAATCCCACTATTCGTTGGTAAAAGAGTAGCCCAAGAGTTGGCGGTGAGTGGCGATGACTAGCTGCCTTCCCTCTTGTCTTACACTGCTAAATTAGGAACGGCTAGCGCAGATAGCCCTCGTGTAACTTGGCGCGAAATTCAAAACAAACAAGTATTAAACAATTACTTCCCATGTATCAAACAACACTGCCTTGTTTCGTTACTAGAGTGTTACAACATCGTCGACTACTTTTACAGGTGTAATGTTTACTAATTGCTACCAAATTTTGAAACAATGTGGCCTTGTTTCATTACTAGAGTGTTAAAACATTGTCGGACTACTCGATCTGGTGCGGTGGGTTGCAACGCCTCCGCATAATAAGATTAAATAAAAACATAGTTAATTAAGTTTTTGCTAGCGCTTTGGTTCGATGTTTCTTAAATTTACAGCCCTAGGCAGCTACCCATTCTGCTTATGCGTAAATGCAGTCCTGGGGTAGACAGAGGGTATTTTCAGATCGATTATGTATGGAACTTTTTTAAATTTAAAAACTGGAATAGTTATTGTTAAAAAATTACACAAACAAATTCAATCAAAATGAAAATATTATATTTTTAAGTCTACAGCAAGGGACTCTAAAGAAATTAAACAAACTAGGCTGGAAATAGTGTCTACATTATGTTATCAAGCTATAAATCCCTATTTTGACTCCATGTCTGCAGTACTTATCAATTTTAGTGGGCCACCCAGTGGCACAGCGGTATGTCTGCGGACTTACAACGCTAGAAACCGGGTTTCGATACCCGTGGTGGGCAGAGCACAGATAGCCCATTGTGTAGCTTTGTGCTTAATTCCAAACAAAGAAACGAACAAACAATTTTAGTGGAGTCAAAATAGGGATTTGTAGCTTGAGAAAATAATGTAGACATTATTTCCAGTCTAGTTTGTTTACTTTTTTTAGGTCCCTAGTTGAAGGCTTGAAAATATAATCTTTGTATTTTGATTTAACTTATTTCTATACTTTTGTGACGATCCATATCACCCCCTTTTAAATTAACACTTTTTTAATTATCTTGTTTCTTTGTCCATTTATGGAGAATAGATTTTAAGCTACATATGTGTATAAGCGTTCAGTTGAATGTTACATATTTTTCAACAGTTTACGACTGCATTGGCTTTTTTTTTCACCCAACCATTATTTACTGAGCCAGATATCATTATTCATATTTTTGTTTCAAAAGCCTACAGTAAAATCGGCTGGGTATTTTACACCAAAACCTAAACTATATACTAGATATAGATATACCAGATGAAATGCTGTGAATGTTCATAACCTATTTAAAAATTAATTATTTTTCATTGAAGGTTGATTTACGTGGCTAAAAATACATAATATATGCAATGTTGTTGTGTGCGGCTTCCTTTGCACTCGACGCTTGTTAAATGCGTGTTTCCACCAAACTTCAGGCACAAAACTAATAAAGTAATACTAAAATACGCACTCACAATTTCAGTGAAGTACAAAAATCAGTAGAATAAATCACCCCTCACAAGAGTAGAGAAATCTACTATGGTAATCCTCTACTGTTAGAAAATTCACTGAAATAGTCGCAAAAAACCGTGTAGAGACAAAGTACAACAGCGAACTCGAGAAACAATGAAGAACAGCGAACTCGGGAAATGATGAATCCTCAATGTAGCAATTATCAATTAATGCACTATAAGTTGCACAAATTATTTTCCAGTTACCTATTAATACACATTAGTAAAACACCGGATTTTTTTCAATAGCGGAAAGTGAAGGACTTAGAGAAATTCTTCAGAGCGAAAAAACGTAGACGCTTGTATTAATTCTACCCTATTATATACTCAAAACTGCATTCATTACTATCATCCAGGTTTCAGAAAAATATATTCGTAGCCGTATTTGCTGTAGTGGCTTGTAAAAGTATAATCAATGATAAAAAGTCTAGAGGCACTTTTATAAGTATACACATTGTTTACTCTAATAATATGAAGCATATCCAACTGGTATAACCATGTTTAAATAACTTCTACACTTCTGTGATGTTTCAATGACTTCGAAGAGCTTATGTTGGTAGCAAAGAAGAATTCAGAACATTTTAAAGGGTGGAATACTCGACTTTCAGGAATCAACTTAAAAATACTCCTACGATTTTGCAGGAGCTTAGATTTTGATAAAGTATACCTAGCCATTTTTGCTGTAGGCTTCGGACTTGGATGGCTTTGAAGAGAAACTTGGCCAATAGAGATAAAAAAATTGAGAAAATATCTACTTCTCTTTCAAGAATCAACATAAAATAGTCCTTTGGCCTGTGCGGGAGTTTTTAGTAGGCTTGCCTAGGTTTTAATAAAATATTCATAGACATTTCTTTTTCTGTAGGCTTGTGAAACAAGAATAATATGAATAATAATAATATGAAGAACAAATGGATGAATTTTAAATTTTGTCTGACAATCAGAAAAACATCTTTTTTTTTTTTGCTATTATCAATATTTTAGTCGCCTTAGCCATTGAGACAGAAGATCTTTGGTGTTGTTTCAAGAACAACTCTGCTCTTAAGATGGGTTTTGCCCGTATGTTTATTAGAATTTTTGTGAAATTCCTTGGCGAACCCTATTATGACCATTGTCGTGGATCACGATGCTGCACTTTTTGAAGGTTGCAATGACGTATATATAAGATTGGGAAGATCTAACTCCCTTATTTGTCATAGGTTTCTCCCAATCTCTAATAGCCTTTTCCATTGTAATCAATCCTTTACCCACAATGTGACCTATATACTGTATGAAGTCTATCCCAACATTGCATTTACCTGGATTTGCTGTTAAACCTGCTTTACTGAACCTGGATAGTAATTCCCTCAATACTCATAGATGCTCATCCCAATTATTAGTGCATATCCCAATGTCATATATATAAGCTGTGATGGACTTCCTTAACTCCCCTAAGGCATTATCCATTAACCTATGAAGTGTTGCTAAAATCATTCTTTGCTCTCAAGGGCATTACATTAAATTGAAATAATCCACAAGAGGTGGAAAATGCTGTTTTCTCTTTATTCTCTTCCTCAAACTTGACATTGAAATAACCCTTTGATAAACCAATTTTAATAATGTACTGTGTTCGACTAATTTCAATTATAATATCTTCCATGTGTGGTAAGGGCAGTAATCGACGATAGTAATTTCATTCAACCTCCTCAGGTCATTACATAACCTTACCCCATCATTCTTAAGTATTAACACTACAGCCAATGGATAAGGGCGAGAAGTTTCTTTAATTTTTCCTCCTTTTAACAATTTCTCTACCTCACCTTTTAGAGCTCATCTCAAACAGTATGACACTCTTCTTTCGAGTTTTTTATCATAGTATTAGAGGTTAGTTTTATCATGTGCTTAACTAACCAGGGCTGCACTGGCCTTTTGTTAAATACACTTTCATAATCTCTCACACACTTCAATCTGTTGCTTGGGAGTTAATTTTGTAAACATTTTAAGTATCTCATAGGTATCTAAGATAGTTCTTTGTTCACTTTCATTATAACAAACCTCCAAGCAGGCCATTAGCACCTCTGGTGTACCATGAATTAAGCATATTTACATGTGCATTTGTCCCATTACTTTCCCATCCCCTAAATTTATCGCATATGTTACTTTACTGGCATTTTTAATTATAGAGAAAGGACCTATCCACCTTGTTGCTAAGCCATTTACAGATACTTGGTCCAGTACCAACATTAACTTATTCACTATAAATTACCGTTCTTTGGCATTTTCTAGCTTTTGCTTATTCTTACTTTTCTGGGTAGCTTTAACCACTATCTTCAGCTTCTTTGCTTACCTTTTCATGACTTGTCTTTGTCTCTGAACAACATATTTTAAATAAGTCTAATGGACTCTTAAAATTTCTACCATATACTAACTCAAAGGGTGAAAATATTGTTGTAGCATTGAAGATTTCTCTATATGTAAATAGTACAACAGACAATACCGTATCCCATTACCCTTAGCATGGTTTGAATTGTTCCATTTGCTCTCTTACTCATCCCATTTGTTTGTGATATTTAAGGACGAGTGTGTTTGTTAGATATTTATACGACTATTCATTTTAAGTTCAATACGAGAGTATTATTTAATTTATACACTGCAAACATTAAAACAGGGTTATTTTTAGAAGCGATAGTTATAGCAAGTTTGCTTACATAACTTTTCACAAATCATTGCGTAGTTCAGTTGTTGTGAATTGAGTTATGCTACTCGAATCTTCTGAAAATTTTTCTCCTTGCTTTAAGTGAGTGCTGTTACATCATAACGTCTCGTAATTTGTAGAAAGTTCTAGGCCTCAGTCGGGCAGTATATATATAAATAGGCGACCAAAATAGTGCAAAAAAGTAACTTAGTGAAAGCGAAAGTAAAAGTTAAAAAGTTCTTAGACTGCATGATTTTGAGTTTAGCCATAATGAGCATATAGTGGCGATTTATAAAGTGAAAGTATCAAAGCTTGTTTTGTAATAACAGGGAAGAAGAATTTGTCTTGTCAAAGGATGTTCTAATGTAACTGAACCTGCCTATGTGGACTTTGAATGAAAAGAAACGATTATTGGAAGCACTGAATATAAATGTGATAACCTCTAGTGTAAAAAAAATGTTTGTACATAAGTTGATATGTTTTGAATATATTACTTTGAAACAAGTGGATTGTTCGCTGTCTGTTTATTGTTGAAATTTATCGCCAACAAATCACAGACATCTACTGTAAAGAATTGTGGCCCTATAAAAACCTGAAAGTGTTTCATTTTTTCCTCCAATTGCCTTCTATAATTTTTACATTACTTTGATTGAAAATTGCAACCTAAATCTGACAAGAATTCTTCCGAAAACCCGATCTGTAAAAATATCGCTATAAGCTTTCACACTGTTTTCTCTGTTTCTGTATAATCTAGTGCTACTACTTCTACATACATAATGGCAGAATCGACCACTGGCAGAATATATTTATTCCCTTGTTATGTTACTGGAAGTGACCCAATAATATCAGCACTAACCAATTAACCATTGAGCATTTTACTTTCATGCACTTCTTATCAGCTAGCTGACATGCTGAACCTCTCCTTACATAAGTCTCTATATCTCCAAACATTTTGAACCAATAATATTATTTACTTATTATATCTTCTATTTTAGTTGAGCCTGAATGTCCTGATGAAACAGATGAACTTTACGTGAAGCAGCAGCCAACGAGATGGAGACCAGTACAGAAGAAGATACGTCCCGTAAAATTAAGAGACTTTGTCGAATTTAAATTTTGTGTTTGTAAATTCTGTCCATTTAATTATGTTATTGTTAATTATCTATTGGTTTAATGTAAGTGGCTATTGTGTCCTCCTTGTGTAAAATACAATAAATCATCCTTTAATGTATTTAATTCGCTTTGAAATTTACTAAGCTTTTCCATTTGTACTTCTAGTTTAGTTTCTTATTCCAGTTGCCACTGCTGTAGTCTCTCTTCTTGTTTATTTTCTCGTTCTTCTTGTTTCTTTTCTTTTTTCTCCAACAGCTGTTGTAATCTCTCTTGTTGTTTCTTTTCTCGTTCTTCTTTTTTCTTTTCTTTTTCATCCAACAACTGCTGTAATCTCTCTTGTTTATTTTGCTGTTCGAGCTGCCACTGTTGCATGTTTTCTTGCCACTGCTGTAATCTCTCTTCTTGTTTCTTTTCTCGTTCTTCTTATTTCTTTTCTTTTTCCCCAACAACTGCTTTAATCTCTCTTGTTTATTTTGCTGTTCCAGCTGCCACTGTTGCAGGTTTTCTTCCCACTGCTATAATCTATCTTCTTGATTTTTTTCTCGTTCTTCTTGTTTCTTTTCTAGTTTTTTTTTGTTTCTTTTCTCGTTCTTCTTGTTTCTTTTCTTGTTCTTGTATTGCTGCCATCAAATCTGCTAAGCTGTAGTTTGATTTGCCACCTCTCATTTCCATTTTCTTTTTCATTCGTCCCACTCTTTGACACTAATTTGTTAAGTCTGTGTTCGTTTGTTAATTTTTCGTAGAAATTCTTTCCGAGAAACTTCAGCGATACAAGTCTTTTCTTAAATAAAACTAGTTTATTCTTTCTCAATTCAACTTTGCAGTACACTTAATTTTCACAGTCACTTTAACTTCAACACACGCTATACTTCACAACGAACGATTCAAGCACTTTACTTACTACTGCGCTTGACTCGATTGTCCGTCTCTATCTCTGCCTGTCTTCAATTCAGTTATTGCCGTCACTTTATTTGCCGGCTTATATACT
>NW_013665626.1:919559-937179 GCF_000517525.1 Limulus polyphemus
AGAGCATAATTATCAATTCATAGGCATTATAAGGCAGAGAAAATTTTGCGCCCCTTCACACTTGCGCCCGGGGGCGACTGCCCCGCCCCCTCTTGCTACGCCACTGGACCCAAGTCGCAGTTTTGTATAGAGTATATAAGACCTACCAGAGAAATCACCACTCCTGTATGAACAAGGAACTCTACCTCTTTCTATTTTACGATAACTGGCAGATGCGAAGACCCATCAAGCTCTGAGGTGAGCACAAAACATTTTGGTGCAAGCCATTCAATGAACTCCCCATATCGGTGGCCAGTTTTGATTTGGGTTCTGTTTGTTTTCTGGTGCTATACTGGTAGTGTTCTCTGTCTGTTGTTGGCTCTCCTGCATCTAATGAGCTGTTGGTAGGTAGAAACTGTTATCTTTGTCTATCTTGCTTATGGTACAAGCAATTCTTGAAAAGTGTCCCAACGTTCCACAGATAAAGCAAATACTTTGTGCTTTGTTTTTCCAAAATAATGCCTGTATGGAGGTACCAGTAGTATAGGCTGTGGCATACAAACCATGCGAGGACTGGGATAGCCCTGTTTATTCACTGGGTACTAGTGTAGATGCATCACAGCACCAGGGTGTATAGATGATTAATTAACTCTCGGATAGACTCGAGCATAATGCAATGTGGGTGTCTAGCTGGGATAATTTTTCTAGGGAACACCACTGCAGTTGTTGATGTAGACTTTTTCATTCTCGCAATTAGTGTTAAGATATTACTTCCTACCAGAGCACTACAGAAACTCCTTGGCAAGTGTGAGAAGATTTCTCACACCAAATTGGCGCCTCATCATTTCACTATGTAGCCTTTTCATGTACCTGTCAACAAAGATATTTTCATGATCTGCCAAAGGTAATGAAAGATAGGCTTTATTGTGCAGACGGCACCGTTCATTCACATAGGCAGCCAAGCCCTCTGTGATGTCCCTCTTCTGAGTCTTGAAATTGGTCTGATTGAGTGCTCTGTTTTCCACCAGATCAACAATTTGTCTGTTAACTATGTCCAACCCTAGATTCCTCCACAATCCACGATCACCCCAGAACTATATCTCTCAGCTGAGAGAGGCTCGTTACTACTTCATGGCTCACCAACTTCATCATCTGATGCCTGCAATTTCATCTGCCAGTAATATAGCTCCTGCTGGTGGACATTACTCATCAGCTGCACCTCCAGTTTCTCTTGGCCGTTTCTGGATGGCATAAATCAGAGGTGGTGTTAGATTACTCTAGCTGATGAAGGTTTGTGAGTCCACACATGATCTTAAGTCATCTATGTTTTATTTACGCTGTGGTCGATCCTCATGGGAAATTTGTGAAAAGCTGTTCTGTGTGCACCCGATACCAACAGCTCTCCATCCTGAGTTTGTGGTTGCAATAACATGGAAGTCATGATCCTTGGCAGTATTAGGAAAAGTTTGACATCGAGGTGAATACTTCTTCTAGATAACAGTCTCCCTTCAGTGATTGACTCTCCCTCATGGTCATAAATAAGCCCTTTGGGTTGTAGAAAATGCCATTTTTCAAAAATTGCGCTTTTTTGAATTTAATAATACAAGTAGAGTAAAGGGTGATCAACAAATTAGCTTAAAATAAAATGTTACACAGTAAAATATCATGTTTTCACAACAGCAAAAGTTTCTCCTTCCTGTCCATTCTGTGGTATTTTCAGGTGAAATGCAGTTTCCTTAAAGTGGTGGGATAAGTAAGTTTATTTTGAATAAAATAAAGATACTGGACACAATGTAAAGCACAATGAACAATCTCTATCTCATGTGACTGGTCATTCTCATTCACAAATGTAGTCGTAACATTAAAGCATCACCTGATCTACGATTGGAGGACACTGCTGTCGAATTTCATACATAGGATGCAGCTTCACAGTCATTCCTTTCATAGAAACACTTGGTGTTATCTAGAGAAAATGACAAGGGCAGCTAGAATAAAAGTAACTTAAAGACTTTTATGATTACACATATCAGAATAGCATGAAAACTTTGAACAATACTACATGAAAATAAGAACATAGAAAATGTATAATATGCCTGCATACCACATGTTACGTTAGCTTATACCAATTTTAAACAATTGAGCACCTTTTCAACATCAATATAATAAAGGAACTCAAACAGTTGACACGATACATCAAACTGAATACTCATTAGAGCTTCATGATCTAGTGAGAATAACCTTCTTTCTTTTTGGCTCTTTTGTTAAATGTTTATAAATTGAGTCTAGAACTCCGTTCATATTTTTCAATACAATGATTTCAAGCTTTATTTAATTTTGTTAATTTGTTGTTGTTTAGCCCAAAAGCTACAAAATTGGCTACCTGTGCCGTGCCCGTCAAGGATATCAAAAGCTGGTTTCTAGCACCTTATTTAATAATCACTCAAGTTATTAACACACTTTTAAAGGAGTACCTAGGTGGCACTGTGGCCTGTCAGTAGTGACTTTTTTGTTTCTAGATGACGTGTAAACTTATATTGTGAATAAGTTAAAACATACATGTAATTTTGCCTAAGAGCATTTTAAGCTATTTAAATTGTAATTAAGTTGTTTTGAAATTTATCGTAGTATTACGTTGACACTTGACGAAGTCAGTGTAATAACTCCCGCTGTTCTGACTTCCAATATTTATGTTTAGGCTTAAGTTAAAAAAGCAAGCGTGACTAAGTTCTAATTGGGATTAATCTGGAAATTTGATTAGATATATGATCATAAAGTTTTTAAGGTTTTCATTTATCTGTTTTTATATCATTAGAACATAAATATAACCTGGTCATGTCAGGGCACAGACATAGGGAAGATGCCTATGCTGAAAATTACAACTGGGACAATAAGTTTCCTTCGAGCCCGGTTAGTTACACTTACGGTTCTGAATATGAAATGGGAGGAAGCGAATTTGGTACAGAACCACAATTTGGATCATTTGATTACAGTAACCCAAGCCCATCTATACAACCAACTGTCCCGGGAGGAATGAACATGGGAGGGTATATACAACCTCCTAATTCAAATTACATAAATCCTGCAGGTGGATTATATTCTGGCAGTATTCTGACTCCAGATCCAATGCCTAGCCCATATATTGGAAGTGGAGACAACTTCGAAGATGAACCACCTCTTCTTGAAGAATTAGGCATTAATTTTGATCACATTATGCAAAAAACTTTAGCAGTTTTGAATCCCATTAAAGAACCTGAAGCTTCCATTTTGCAGGAAACTGATCTGGCCGGACCTCTCGTATTTTGTATGGCATTTGGTGTATTTTTACTGTTAACTGGAAAAGTTCATTTTGGGTATATTTATGGAATAGGTGTGTTAGGATGTTTAGCAATGTATGCTCTTTTGAATATGATGAGTATGTCGGGTATTTCAGTTGGATGTACTGTTAGTGTTCTTGGCTACTGTTTGCTTCCAATGGTGATGTTATCAGGAGTCTCAATAATTTTCTCATTAAAAGGAACTTTGGGTACAGTTATAGCCATTTTGGTTGTGCTTTGGTGTGCTTTGTCAGCTTCAAAATTATTTGCAACAGCACTGGTAATGGATCATCAGCAGCCTTTGGTTGCCTATCCTTGTGCATTACTTTATGGAGTTTTTGCACTTCTAACAGTATTCTAAACGCTTTCAAATGGCAGGTGAGTTGACCAGAATTACAAAGATTCAAATGATCTGTAGTGAAAGATCTAATTAATTATTCATGAGACTTAAGAAAATATGGCACATGGTAGTATTGAGTATTTCTGTGTGGGTAAAGTAAGCTTGAAGCTTTTGGAAGCTTTATTTATCAGTATATATTTTTAATTTTTTAATATTTGTTTTCTGAAATATGCATTAATAAAAATATAACCTTAAACTATATGTATATGTATAATTACACTTCATAAAAAATGTTATCATAAAATTGTATAAAGGTTCTCTCTATAGAAATAACATCTACACGTGATACTGCATTAGTAAGGTTTAAATAGTTTTAACTTGGATCTCCAATATGTCTTCTAACATAGTGCTGCATTTCTGGAGTTCACCTGTACTCTATCTTTCTAGATAAAATCATATGCATATTAAATAAAAAAGAGAAAATATAATATTTTCAAATGAGCTTATTAACATAGTTCATAATAGCAGTTTGTAGATTGTTTTAGTGTAAGCATATATGTTGGTTAACAATGAAAGCAATTCTGATAAAATCAGTGATTAACCCTGCTAACTGCAATGATAAATTTTGAGTCCCAAGAAAATAATAAATGTTATTGCAACTTGAAACTAAAAGAAAATCATAAAAGCTCTGCTGAAGATGTAGTAATAAATTTTATGTATTCAGATTTTTGTTAGATGGTTTACTAGTTTTAATGAGAAGTGTTTGAAATGTCTATTCTTTAAATATAACCTAATTTAATCTTAATGCAGTAAAATTTTTTTTAAAGATTTCATATGTACTTTATATGTATCAATATACTTAATCTGAGGTAGAATTTTGATTATTTTGTAAAGTTGTTTATGGTTTGAAGACTTGGACTTTATATCTTGATTTGAAGTAAGTGTGGCTAATTATTAAAAGATAAGTCTGAAATTTGCTGTGAAATTCAACCTGAGATTTGTAACATCACTGTTGTGATACTCAGGAAAGGTATTGAGTATTTTAACTATTAACATTTGGGGTGTTACAGAGATTATTATTGTTATTTTAAACTAATATAGACACTTTTGAAATAAATTAAATATGATATTCCTCAGTATATTACATACAGGTGTTTTTAAGTGTTTAATAAATCTTTAGGAAGTAATGTTATTAAAAATTGTAGTAGTTTGAATAACTATAACTTTGATAATTTCCTACCCATTTTTGAACTGCATATAACTATATCAACATTTTCAATAGAGACAGTATAATAATTACTTAATATTGTTGATAAAGAAAATACTTTGAGTAATGTAACATTCTCTATTCGCTTTTGTTGGTTAGACTTAGAGGTGACACTAAAGAAGATATCACAGGTCTAAGCTAGCAGTTGAAAACACTATCCAAATTGATAGGTGGATAGAGCTTGTATCATTATTTGTCATTTAGAATGTCTCTTAAACAGCATCAAATAAACTTTTCACTGTAGAATTAAAATGGAACGGAACTGTTAAATAATTGTAAAAACTATTATTATCATATTCTCTGTTGTTCATGTGAAGCTAGTTGTTAATTATCAAATGTACATTTATTAATTGAAGTAGAAAATATGCTTTTGTAAAAACAATAAAAGTAATTTGTTGTTCTTTTTCAATATAGTGTTTATTTATATAATTTGTATTTTACAACAAACTATAATTCTAAATCACATTAGTCATATAACATTTATGAGAAAAAGACAGATGAATCTGGGACCATTTTGCTAAAATGCTGGGTGCTCTTGATTACTGAATGACTTTCAAGGTTAGTATGTACACAGTGGATACTTATATTAAGTCAGTTGGAAGAAAACATAATGCATATTAGTTGTATGGTAGTAATTATGCTTGTGTTTTCGGTGACATGTCCAGTGAAATAACACAGTGATCCAAAAGTAATGTGGTATTTTGGATTGCTAATTTATTGCCATTAGTCTCAAACATGTTTTTTTTTGCTAGCTTTGTTGGAAAGCATGTACTTTATGTATGGCTTTAAATTCTAAAACTTTCATATGTTTAATTATATCTATTAATAATGAATATACATATGGCTAAATCCAATGGGGGCATTGGTTTTTGTCTGTACTGTAGGAAAACCAAATAGAAAATTGTACCTCTGCATTCATACAAGCTCAGTTATTTTTATATTGTTGTTAGCTAAATTTCTAATACTTTTCTGTAGATGTTTGCTAGAGGGAGCTCATGATTATGATAACATTAAGATTATGTTCATGAAAGTTAAGAAGTGAATAGGTTTTGATATAAGTATGACTATTAAATGATAGTCAGTTCAGTATCAGAAAACTTACTCAGTATCAGTGATGAGATTTATACATCTAAACTGCTATTTTGTTACTGGACAATTCCACTGTAATGGAATTACAACTCATAACAATTTTTGGAATTTGATTACAAATGCTGAAGCTCAGTTTGTGCCTTGAAGAACAACTTGAGTAGGCTGGGGAAGTACAAACTCTTCCCTATAATAAACAGTTGTATTCATAAAAATATTCTAAGAAAGGGATGAAATTATGATTTTATTTTGGTAATGGAATTACATAGAAAATTTCAAAATTGGTTTCTAACAAATGTCATGACATTCCATCTGAATCTAGTAGCCAACTGGATCTGATGGCTGGCATTACAAAATGGACATAGGTGGTGGTTAATTCATGGAAGGAGGCTTGGTTCTGGTATATACACTGTTTGTTTAAACTTAGCAAGTATAGTTTGGTAACAGAATTACATGACATGGTAATGGAATTACCTGTATGAATATATATATGTTAATAATACATTAAATACCACCTCAGAATATTTGTTCTTACACCTATGTGCTCAAAGAACTGTATTCTGCTATTCTTGTGCTACTTCAAGCCTAGTGCTAGTGTGTGTCTTAGAAAAGACAACAGATTTATGTACATGCACTTAGGCCAACTGAACTCCACCTGAAAAGGCAATTCTTGAACATCTATCCATCTGTGGTTCATTGAATACCTTGATTACACAGGACCCCTCAAGAGAATCTACATAATCAATATCAGGCCAGACAAACTTGCCAAATTCCAAGTTTTTCAAGAACTGGATGGTGACTTTGTTTTCTTGAGTTTCAAGAACCTGGCCACCAAATTTCTTGACATTCCTCAGGACAGAGTATCTGACAACAACCCACTTCAAGTTAAGATCTTAAGGCAAGGCTTCTGGTTTGTTGTCAAGGTTGGCTGTAACATCCCTTTTCACTGTGTTGCCTTCTTCACCATCATCATCAATGTGATCACCATCAGCACTTTTAAAGTGTGCCTTGTGTGAGGAGAATTTGCATGGTGCTGCACATTGATGACAAATGGTGCAACCACAGTGACTGTACATGGTTTAGGTTAGGGATGGGAGTTATTTCATTTCAATCATCATGCAGCTTTTTGATTTCTGACTCAACCTTAACATTGCTTATATGTTTTATCTGAATATTTTGGCATTTCTTGGCAGCAACCTCAGCGAATTCATTAGATGCTGTTAACTCTTCTTTGCCAGACGTCTCTTCTGAGGAGATCAATTTTTTTGTAATTCTTCCAGTGCCATCTACTGGACCTTTGCCATGAGAAGTGGCAAAGAAATTCCACTCTATATTTCTGTTTAACAGTGTGGTGTTTGAGAGAAGGAAGCACTGTTTGAACTGATTTGATGAACCATCGGAAAAAACAACTATTCGTAAAACTAGGTGGACAGTTGAATCTAAATGTTATTTGATGGCCCTGAGGAAGATGTTAACTGCATATTTGTTGTGTTGCAGGTAATCAGAAACTATCACCATTGAATTGTAAGCCCAATATGCAGACTGAATTTCATTCTGACTTTTTGTGGTGAGATTTTCAGTGAATCTGTACAACAATTTATCAATAAAACATTTCTATATAGTTCTGTTGAATATTTACTTGATGTGTTGGTGTGTCTACTCACCTTATGACCGAATGTTGTGTGATTTAAACTTGAGCAGATATAGTTTGTCCTTTGTCTTGAGGAGCATGGCATGGAACTTTCTGGAAATAGGAAACTGTTGTTGCACTCTATTATGTACAGTGAAGTTAAACTACAACAATGCTTTAATTATCAGCCCTGATCTCTGGTGCCAGAATTGTGAATTGAGTGAATTAGGTTCTATTACAGTAAGCTTACACAGCAAGAGAAAACCCTATATACTTCTGTTACCGTAATTCTGTTACCAGGATTTCTACAAGATCAGAGAAGGCTTGCTAAAAGTGAGTGATCTGACAGGTTACTGAATAGATCTAATAAGAGCATTTTAAGTAGGTTTTAATTCCAACCAATAGTTACCCCACAGGAAAACTTTTATGATTCTTTTTGGTAACAGAATTACAGACAAAATCAATGAAAATATGTCATCACCCAAGGCAAAGTATGAAATTTACAGTAGAATTGTTTTCTGCATTTCAGTTTTAGAGTTCATTAACTAAAATAATTAGCAAAAAAGGAGTAACTAGAATTGGAGGGAATGGTTTGCAATGGAAGCTTTTTTTTTCCCTTCTTTCTAATGCTAAAAATGCACTCCAATAGAATTGCTATTTTCAAGAAAATGAACCAACAGCAATGAAAATTGGTTTTGGAACCAAATTCTATATGTTTTACATTAACGGTGAAACTTTCATGTAGTTTTATAGAAATTTAATATTTAGTGATTAAAGCCTTCTGTCATGGAATTGCCCTACTAAGTTATGTGTTGTTTATCTATTAAAACTGATTACATTAGGCTTACATCTTGAAATATATATTGAAACAGAAGTTAGGCCTACATTTATTTGTGGAGTTTCTCTTGAAAAGTTTACTTATGAAATAAGGCCTCCAGGTAAACGTGGCTGTAGAAATGTTACTGACAAAAAACTTAATTCATTATCTTAACATGAACTGGACTTAATATTATTTTTACCAATTAAGCCAAAATAACCTGTTCCTAAATAGAACACATTATATCAGCATCATACCATTATAGTTCAAGTGTTGTGTGGCTTTTGTTCTTTATGAATGCATATCATTTTATGTTGTCTTAAATCTTAATGTTAATAGTAGTTATAAGTGTGTCAGCAAAAAGTTTATGGGATTACATTGCTAACATCCAGGGTTTGATTCCCCATAGTAGACAGAATGCAAATAGTCTATTATGTAGTTTTTTGCTAAAACAACAACTAAATAAATAAATTTTATGAATAATTTTATTTTAGCCTCATTGAAGCTAAATTTCTGTTTAATCTCGTACATGAAGATACTAAAAATAATTTTTAAGAGTTTCAGGAATCATTTAACTGTAGTAAAACTTGAAGAAAAATATAATTTAAAAAATTAAAAGTTGAATATTTGCTGATACCTTTAACTCGCAGAAAGGTTTTTGCTAGGCAAGACTGATTGAGATTAGAAAAATTGAAAGATAAATGCATAAAGTGGAATAATATAGCTTTTAGGTCTGCTATTTAAAATGTTTATGGTTAGCCTGAATACTTACAACCACTTTTGGTTACAGGTTAGGTTTTACATTGTGTATCTGACTAGCTTGGTTTCTGTTATATAAACATTTTTTTTTAGTACTTGTAAATCAGGATCTGAATAGTTTTATTGGAAAACTGGCCTACCAGAAATTTTTTATGGCATTATAATTCTACAGACTTACTGTTGTACCACTGGAGGGCATTTCTCAAATGAGATATTAATATTCAGCACATGTTGATTAGATTGAACTTGCCAGTCACATGCTCCAGTCATGTGGATTTCTTGTAATGTCTAAAAATAGAACAGGGATCTATACAATGCTAGAGGCACGAGTCTAAAGTTGGATTCTTATTCACACTTCCTATTAACTCAGCCTCTTATTCATGCAGCATCTTATTCAGATCTGTTTAGAATCATCACTAACCTACGTATTTAAAAGGTTGAATTACTTTGGGACGTACATACCTTACAAAAACTAGAAGCATTTAGCCGGGCCCAATGTGGGTCTCATAGGTAAAAAAAAAAAATCACGTAAAAGATGGTACATGTGCCATGGTGGATATATCCTCTAAAAAATCTAGAAACAGACACACGTAAAGTGGGTTTCATTCGTAAATAAAGTGCTAAAAGGTGGCTCATGTGCCAACTCCTTTCCAAAAGCTATATATTTATTGTGAACTGTAAGGGGTTAAATTGTTTTGGGCCACTTCTTTCTCTACACATTTTATAAGAGCCACATCCCCTGTACATAAATTAATACCATTTAGCCAGGCACACAGTGGGTTTAATAGGTACAAAAGAGGGTAAAGATGGCACATATACCAACTTCTTTCTAAAAGCTATATATTTATTTTGAAATTAGAGGGGGTTTAATTATTTTAGACCACTTCTTTCTATGCAGATTCTTGAATGAGGATTTCACATGTACAAAAATCGGTGCCATGTAGTCTGGCTCAAAGTGGGTTTTATAGGCAAAAATGGCAGATATACCAACTTCATTCCAAAACCTATATATTTATTGTGAAATTTAAAGGGTTAAATTATTTTGGGTCACTCTTTTCTCTGCATATTCTTAAAGGGCCACGTCCTCTCTATAAAAATGAAAACCATTTTGGGCTGGCTCAAAGTGATTTCATAGGTAAAAAACATAGCAGAGATAGCACATATACCAAGTTCTTTGTAAAAGCTATATATTTATTGTGAAATTTAACGAGTTATAGTATTTTGAGCTACTTCTTTCTCTGCACATTCTATAAGGACCAAATCTCTGTACATAAATTAATATCATTTTGCCCAGCCCACAGTGGGTTTAATAGGTAAAAAAAAAGGAGGCACATGTACCAACTACTTTCTGAAAGCTATATATTTATTTTGAACTTTAAGGAGTTAAATTATTTTGTGCCACTTCTTTATCTGCAACTTCTTCAAGGTTTTCATCCCCTTTAAATAAATCAATACATTTAGCCCAGCCTACCGTGAGTTTAATAGGTTAAAAAGGAGGACAAAGATGGCATATACACCAACTTCCTTCTAAAGCTATATATTTATTTTTTAATTTGAGGGGATTAATTATTTTCAGCCACTTCTTTCTTTGTAGACTCTTGAATAGGGAGTTCACGTATACAAAAATCGGTCCAGTTAGCCTGGCTGAAAGTGGGTTTCATATTCTATTCTGAAAGGACCACATCCTCTACACAAAAGTCAATATCATTTAGCCTAGCCCAAAGTGGATTTCATAGGTAAAAAACAGGGCAGGCATGGCCCACATTCCAATTTCATTCTAAAAGCTATATATTTATTTTGAAATATCAGGGGTTAAATTATTTTGCACCACTTCTTTCTCTGCACATTCTTGATTGGGGATTTCTCATGTATAAAAATCAATACCATTTAGTGTGGCCCAAAGTGGGTTTCAAATTTAAAAATGAAGTTCAAATATGGAACATGCATCAACTTCTTTCTGATGGCTATATTTTTGTTAAATTTAAGGGTTAATTTATTTTGTGCCACTTATTTCTCTGCAAATTATTTAAGGGTTTCTTCTCCTCTGTATAAATCAATACATTTAGCTCAGCCTACCATTGGTTTCATAGGTAAAAAAAGAGGGCAAAGATGGTATATATATACCAACTTCTTTCAAAAGCTATATATTTGTTTTTGAATTTCAGGGGGTTAATTATTTTCAGCCACTTCTTTCTGTACAGATTCTTGAAGAACCGCATCCTCTCTACAAATATCAATACCATTTAACCTGTTCCAAACTGTAATCCATAGGTAAAAGACAGGACAGAGATAGCACATACACCAACTTCCTTCTAAAAGCTATATATTTATTGTGAAATTTAAACGGTTAAATTATTTTGAGGTACTTCGTTCTGTGCACATTCTTTAAGGGCTACATACCCTGTACATAAATCAATACTATTTAGCCCAGGCCACAGTAGGTATAATAGGTAAAAAAAAAAAGAAGTGCAAAGATGATATATGTACCAACTTCTTTTCTAAAAGCTATATATTTATTGTGAAATTGAATGAATTAAATTATTTTGGGCCACTTCTTTCTCTGCATATTCTTAAATGGCAGGGTTCTTCAGGGCTTGATGGGAGGAGTACAAGTGTTCCTATTCTGACATACTCATGAATGTGATAAACAACATGCAGGGTAAACCATGATCAAACTGTCTTCTTGATGAAGTGCTCCCTTTACAGGCTTTGTCTCCTTCTCTGTGGACAGAAAATATTGTGTCATTGAGTTCTTGCAGTTGCATGCATAAAAGGACTAACAGTTATTACATCAATTGCAATAAAATAGAAACTTTCAGTTCTGTAAAATGAACTTCAATAATATAGCAATACTTCTGGTTCTTGCAGTATTTTTTACGTAAAGCAGAGTAGAATTTTCAAAATGTAAAGGAACTTTTCAGGATTAAAATTTAATATGAACTGTTTTATTCATTCAGTGAGTTTTACTCTCATTTCTGATTTAATAATACTGATACATTATTTCACAACAGTCTTACTCTTTCCTTTTACATGGAAGAATGGGTTCTGATTGGGCCGATAGCCAAACATCCATTACTTCTTGGATTTGAGCAAAGTCATTGCAGCTATAGAGAATATAAAATCTATTTAAATAACACATTTAAGTTCAGCTGTAAATTATTTAAGCTGTGTATTATAACGATATAATCAACTTCATATTACTAGAATTGAACTATTGATGTCATGATTACATATATATAGTGAACATTTAAACAAACATTAACTTTCATTCTTATTAAACATTATAAAAATTCTACTCACCCTACTTCTATGAGATTTGAAGTTCTGACGGTTTTTGGTTTGGTACAGGAGTGTTTACTGCAACTGTACTCCACCCTTATTTGTCGGTAGTTAAGACTGCAGATAACAAAGTCCTTTTCACTGCCAAATGTATCCCCTGCAGTTCTGCCCTGGAATCAATCAAAGCATTTCAACCACTCGTTATTTTCTTTGATCCATTCTCCTCTGGAAAAGTGATGGTGGACTTTTAGAAGTGCATTAATGTCTGGATCTTTTACTTTCAGATCATCAAGCTCTTTAGAATTCCAATCGGGCCTTTGCATTGCCAAATAAATGAAATACAGCAGGTTGTCAATTGTACAAGTATTATATAGTGTAACAGTCTTTCTTTCAATTATGCCTTTCCCAGACCATGGTGGACAAGCGGAAGTCGTGCTCTGCCTTGCAGATTGTGTTACAAGTGGCTAGTAGTATTTCCCTTGTTTTCTTTTCTGTTTGAGTATTCTGCCACTTCTCTTCTTGACTGAGAGACTCTTTCTGTGCTGCATCTTCCTGTTCAGTATTGACATAGCTATCAATGTGTGACTTGTATGTTGAATTTTAGTGTCTCTTGGAACATTTAGTGTAATATTTCGTATTCTTCCTTCTGTAAATTAATTCATGACTTTGAAAAAATACCCCTGTATTCGACGGAGTTTGCCATTCAATGCCTCCACCTTGGTCGTCCTGAACTATTTTTCAACAGTAGCATTTGTGTCACGTTTCTTCTTTGGGTTTAGCTCCTTGAGTATTTTTACACTCCACAAAGGTATTGTTGCAGTACATGGCTCTAGCAGGTTAACAAGCTGTGGAGAGCAAAACACATTTGGTTTTTCCTGAGGTCAAGGCATTGCTGTCAATTTCAGGTTTCAACTTTGTGTCAGCAAATAGTTTTTTTATACTTTTTGAGAATGGCGAGCCTTGATGCTTCTCTCTTCAAAGGTGAACTCTTCCAAATCACTTGCTGTGTCTTTTTCACAACAGTCACTTGGAATCTGTATTCTTTGATCAGAACCTGACTTCTGCAGCATAGTCACATGTTCCTTGTATTCATTGGTTCCCTTTTGACAGTAAAAACATATGTCATTCTTCTCAGTTGTGAATGGATATCCTCCATGTTGATTGCATTCCGCATCAAAGTAAATGAATACAAAAACAATTGCTTTGCCTCCTTTTTTTGCATGCACTTTAGTGGCCCTTACACTGACAAGGTTCATCATGTGTGCTACACAAATGTGCAGCACTGTGAAATTCCAGGGTGTTTGGCCTTCACAAACTAAATAGCATCTTTCTAAATACTCCTGCAGATTTGTCTGATTGAAGGCTAGTGTAGAGGATTGGATTAGTGCCCAGCTGAAGTCCGTTTCTACGTTTTGAGGAATGAGGAGAATCTTGCAGGCATGGAAAAAATCACAAGATAAAGAGGTTAAACAGTGCTTATAGTAGGTATGCTTTGATCCAATGATAGCATCTCAGCTACATAAACCGTGCTCATATTTGTGGACTGTGTTAAAATGCAAATGGTATAGTAAAGAATGTTTTGCTTATAGTCCTTTAGCTTGGCAACTACAGATCCAGGTAAAAGTAACAGTTTTTGAAAAACTGAAAGTCTTTCATTATATATATATTTGAGCATCCAAGTACATGTGAACAACAAATGGAGAAATGCTTTGTATATAGCCATGTTTTGTTGAGATGAGGTTCAGTTCCATTTCATCTTGGTGTTTTTGCACTGCCCAGCAATCCATGTATTTATTTTCATCAAACCTGTTTTCAAGGTTTCTTTCACTTGAAATTTTCTGAATGAATCCAAATGATTCCACAGTATTTAAGATTACCTGCCACAATCTGTTCTGTATCTGCAGTGGCCAATTGCTTTGTGTGAAGAGCCATGGGTTTCATTTTATCGAGCTTATCTTTCAGTTTTTCCCTCCATTGCCGTCTTGTGTGCCTTTTGAACTCTTACAAGGTTTTGTGGTTAATTGTACCAGTAACATCCATCAGTACAATCACTTCACTGGTTTTTTTTTCGCTTCTTTGAAATTGAAAGATTGTATTTTGTGCACCCTTCAAATTTGCATTGGCCTGTTGCATGCCAATAAACATATGTTTTTGTCCTTGAATGACTGATCTTGACTCTACTGTATTTGAAGTGCAAAACAAAAAATGTATTGACTTTGTTAATTTTTCTAACAAATTTTGTCAGTCCATCCTTTCTTCAGAACACGCTAGCCTTCCCTTCTCTCGGGTTTAATTTTGTCCCGTTCCTCCATTGACAGTGTGACATTGTGATGGACAGCTGTCTGAAAGCCCAGCTTTTCCATTTGTATCTTTTCCTAAATTTAACATTCTTGCCATTGTTTCATCATGGAATATACTTCAGGACTTTCTATGGTACTGATTCCGAGTACTGTATTTACTCAGATCACTCAGAAAGTCTTCATCACATTCCTAAGCGTGTGTAGGTTCATCATCCCTATCAGCAGACTTGTCATATTCTTGAGTTTCCTTGGAGTGAATTGTACAAGGTTCGAAAAAAGAAAATTGTTCCCTTTTGTCTGTTTTCTTTGTTGTTGTTTTTCTTTCAGAGAGGACAAAACCATGGAGAAATGCTTTTGTAACCAACACAAACAGGGTAAAATCAATCTTTACGTTGTGCATATGGTTCATACGAGTTGTTTCTCTGTCTGCATAGACAGTAAAGTTGTTCATCTTCCTCAGGGTCCTGAGCATCAAAGGTTTCTTGGCCTTGTTCTGCCATACTATCAGCATTTAACACTTCGTCCATCGATATAATCTAAGGTTCTTGAACGTAATTTTCGACGATTTTCATGCCATATCTGATAAAACCATTTTCTGACAGAAAATATATTTTTATGAAGCAAAGATGCTATTCCACCCAAAACTGAAC
Source organism: Limulus polyphemus (assembly GCF_000517525.1). Taxonomy (NCBI): domain Eukaryota; kingdom Metazoa; phylum Arthropoda; class Merostomata; order Xiphosura; family Limulidae; genus Limulus; species Limulus polyphemus. Next base: position 934,981 of record NW_013665626.1, read on the forward strand.
TTTCGCTGCGATAGACCTTCAGGCCTAACGTGGATATATATTTTGATGGAAAAGCTCAAATATGATTCTTTCTGTAGATTTTTGATTGAAGAATAATTCATTGGTTACAAATAATACAATAGCAAACCTCAGAGAGAAGTTATAAGAAGTTTTGAAAGGAGGATGCTCAGTGGAGAGATTTGAACCCTCACCACTCAAGCTAATAATTTCACAACCTTATCCTCGAGTGCGGCTAATGGGAACAGAAATTGTTTCCGAGCACCCCCGGTTGTCTTTCAAAAGAAGACTTTAAACCGAAATACCTACCAGTATTTTGAATTTGGATGCTCAGTGGAAGGCATGGCATTTGACCATTTGCTGATATCTCCATAAAGCAAAAGCTTTATTGGTGTTAAATCTTCGCTAGAAATTGATAGTATAGCTCGAGGATATGTATAATGTAAGTGCGAAATTCCACGGAAAATTACAATGCCTTAGATGGTAGAAGAAAATGTTGAACTGGAGAAGTATCATGCGATATAGAGAAAGTGAAGTTTAGCATTTATATATACTAGCAGAAATACCTGCTCTCCGGCAGGTATAACTGGTTCCTGCGGAAGGCTACTGGGCCTGCAAAATGGTATAAGGTATGCTATGTTTCACGTGACATGAAGCGAAGATCTCCAAACCAGGAGCGACACGTGTGTATCGAGAGCTCATACTAGAATATAATTACAGGGCTGATTAGAATTTTAAGCATGTTTGCCATTAAACGAGCACTTCTATACTTTTCTCCTAAAGCCGTGCTTTTTTTTCGTCTCGTGAAATTATCTTCTGCGCTCCAATCTCTCAAATGAAGCCTCTAGCACGAGAGGCTGATGTTGGCTTCTTATTCACAGTATCATATTCGCGCAGCCTCTTATTCGTGCAGCATCTTGTTCACATCTGTTTAAAGTCATCACTAACCTACGAACTTAAAGGTTTGAATTACTTTGGGACTCCTTTTTACTCTGCATATTATTCAAGGGGGATATATCCTTTACAAAAACTATATACATTTAGTCGGGCCCAAAGTGGATCTCATACATAAAAAAAAGGCGCAAGAGATGGTGGGTATAATTCAAGGGGGATATATCCTCTACAAAAACTAGAAACATTTAGCCGAATCTGAAATGGGTCTCATAGGTAAAAGTAAAAAAAAAAGAACATAAGAGATGGCGCATGTGCCATTGGGGTATACATTCTCTACAAAAACTAGAAACATTTAGACGGGCCCAAAGTTGGTCTCATACGTAAAAAAAGAGGAAATAGATGGCGCATGTGCCAACTCCTTTCCAAAAGCTATATATTTATTGTGAAATTTAAGGGGTGAAATTATTTTGGGCCACTTCTTTCTCTGCACATTCTTTAAGGGCCACATCCCCTGTACAAAAATCAGTATCAGTTAGCTTGGCCCAAAGTGGGTTTCATATGAGGTAGAAAAAACAGAGCAAATATGGCACATGTGCAAACTTCTTTCTAAAAGTTATATATTTATTGGAAAATTTAAGGGGTAAAATTATTTTTTTCTCTGAACAATATTGAATGTCAAGCATGCGTTGATTGTTGTAGAAGTGTGATACAATTCCAGAAAATGTCGATCCTTCAACGTTTCTTCCAATTCTGTTCTATAATGTAACCTCGAGAGATTTATGCAAATAAGAAGAGCACTTTAGTTTGTCAACTTCAACGGAATACTGTTTATTTTTTGTTCTACCAGGGATGTCTTTGTATTATCTTGACAAATGACACATGCATTCTAGTTACTTGGCATTGTGCATGTAGAAGATTGGGATGGCAGAAATTCCATTTTCGTGGATATATTTCTGTCTAGTGACTAGTCGAGTTTAACAACATTATGCATTGTCAGGGGATAATTACTATCAGAGCTTGGAAGAATGGAGATATACACAGCGTGGTCACAAGTAAATAGACACCACCTTTTAAGATAAAATGAAAATTTTCAGTCATATTCACATAAATTGATATATTTATAATTTAATTAATATCTAGTAGATCTTCCTTTCGCTTCGTGGAGTTCGTTGATCCTTTGGGGCATCGTGAGAATCATCTCGTTAATTTTAGATTGTGGGCTTTTCGCCCACTCTTGCTTCAAAACTTGGAGTAGATCGCTCTTCCAAGTTGGTTTTTTTGGTTGTTTCTTGACCTGCCGGTCGAGTA
>NW_013665626.1:938179-955144 GCF_000517525.1 Limulus polyphemus
TTAGTTAAATGACGAAAAATTAGGTGTCTATTTACTTGTGACCACTCAGTGTACATTGTAAACGTCTTAGTGTTTGACAGAATTAAGGCAATGTTGATTATAATTAACAAAACTTTAGTCAGTACATAATCAGGTCTGTGGTCACTATAGTATTTATTGTAGTATTAATGCACAACTGCTCAGTACCTACAAGTCAGCTGCATACAGTTTATCGCATCTGCCACAATTACGTGAAGAATCTTTACAGGCGTCAGAAATGAAGTTAAAAGTACTAATGGGCTTTGCATACGCCAACATGTAACTGTGTGAAATCAGGGCAAAAGATTTATTAAAGCATATAAATATATTAAAAGTTACCGCTTAAAAGCTGTTTACTTTCCAACACGTGCAACTTGATAATGAAAACTTCGTGTGCAATGTAAGAACAAAGGATATTAACTGAACGAGAAAATTTCATGACAGTAATGGAAAGCATTGTTATATCTTAGAAAAGCTTCAGCACAATGCGTAAATCTGTAGAAAGTATCAGGTTTCTAAAAATAAATAATTCGCCAGTATTATTCGAAAGACAACGATACTCAGTCATTAACTACAGGGAGATGCGAGTCTTAATGATGACGTAAAGTCAAAATGCTTCATAAGATAAACCTAGAATTTCTATAAATCTCTAGGGGTGTGAGTAAAGTGTTCTAGTACATTCGAAGCTAGATTATAAACGCGAAATACTTGTGAATTGATGGGAGCGATTTCAAGATGGAGAGTGAGCCAGACAGTGTGTTATTTATTGCAGTTGATTTGTTTTATGTCAATTAAAGTCATTTGTAACGTAGGCCTACAGAAATTTATGGCAGCGCACAAGTGTTCAAGTTTGTAGAGGATAACATGTTTTAGGAGCAAGGATGGACATGACTACACATTAAGCTTGTAGAAATATCATTTGGTTAATACTTCATTCAAGGTTGTAGCCAAGAATTACGATAACCCTTATCCTACACACTTTGATGGACTTTAGGCCAATTAGAACTCAGTCAATCTTTGCATTTGAATTTGGACTTTTGTCAGGAGTTGCCATCACTCACTCTCTCTCTCTCCTTCCTTCAAGCAGTCAAAATGCCTGGGTAGATATGGTATTCTATAGTACTCCATGCTCACAATGGAACACTTCTGTTAATCAAGCTACCAGGCCACCATACTCCTTCAAGATATATAGAGCTTCTTCTTGGGTGAGAAGTCTTATGAAGCTACTATCCCGAGGACTGACCTAACATATCCCATGTGTGAGCCCATGGACGAAGAGACATTGCTAACCAACACATCCAACAATGAAGTACTTGCTACATTGGTGGTTAGATTGGTCCTGCAGTCTTCAAATGCTGCACAACTGCCTTTGATTGTGGATGCCTCATAAGCAGAGAATATTAAAAACCCAGAAGGGAAGACCCAAGCGACAACAGTGCTAGTCCTGGTTCTGGGTGAGTCCAGCCTTCAGACTGTATTGTTGCTGACAATGACACAAGTGAAGACATAGGCGAAAACCAAGGAGGAAATGAACCCAGTAATGTGTCCCACCATAGAGTGTGCTACCACTACCAGGCAGTGCTGACAGATGTGCTCACATCTTCAAAGGGAACACCACATCCTTAAGCTAAAGAAGACCTTTCCAGCACTGGATACATCCAGAGAGATATCAAAGCCCCTAAAAGTTAGAGGTGGGTGGAGTAAAGGTGATCACGAGTGGGCAGACTGCAACACCATCCATCAATAATGGAGTCTCCATGTCAAGGAATCAAGTACCAACCACCAGACACTGTCACCAATGTAAGTAAGATACCTCTTTTCAAAAGGCAACAGGGCCCTTTCCAGAAGACTGCAGGGGTAAAGCTCCCAGATAACCTGTAAAGGTAACTGAACACTGTTCAACGCTAGAGTAGCTTCTAGTGTTAAAAAGACACTTCCAGGAGATGTCCACAAAATGAATAGAAGCATGGGCACTGTATAACCAAGATGAGGAACGACTAAAGGGGAGGATAACCCCTCTGATCTGGTAAGAGGAGGAGATATGATACTTGGCGCTTGTGGCCATGCTTGCTGACACAGAGCAAGCCTTAAGAAAGCCCAGAATGATCTCAAGAGGTCAGAAGAGGATAACTACAACAGAATAATGGCCCGAAAGAGGCTGTTGGTGGGAGCTTGGGGTGATTATGAGCAAAGCCTCAAGCAATCTTAGGGAGCACCCATAAAGTGTGCATATATAAATGTTGGAGGTATCTCACACTCTAAATTTTAAATAAAAAAAAACATTTTCTAACATGGCATCATCAGGTCCTCAGCACAACTGTACACAACAATTAAATACACCAAACTGATGACATCACAAATGCAACCTTGAGCTTAGTATGCTAAGCTACAAGCTTAGCATAAGTATAAACATACTCCTTGTGTTTTATTTATTAAAGGTTTGTATTCCTTTATTAAATGGGTTCGTATATTTTACGTTTATTAGTATTAGGTTCTCGACAAATATTTTTAAAATTTTATTCTCACTACAATGTTTTTTATCTTTAAAATGATGGTAGACATGTGACAGACCACGTCCATGTTCTGTTATTCAAGTGCTTAAATTACTACTAGTCTCCTCTGTATGGAGATTATTACAGCCCGTACATTCTACACTGTAAACTACTTCTTTCTCAAGAGTTGTTGGTTTAATTCTATTATTTAAAGATTATATTAAACTTTTTTTCCAGGTAAAAAAATTATTTACCTACAGTTGGAAGTTTATACACCCTTTCTATTTCTACAGTCTTTTTATCGTATTTGATAAACCAGTTACATAAGGAATTATACAATAAACCAAATCATCTGAATGAATTTTCATTTTTGTTTTTCTTTCAACCTATCAGTTCTGAGAAAATAACAATGTTGAAGACTAAATCTAAATGCATTAATCCTAACATTAAAAAGGTTGAACTAAAAGCCCTTAAACAATTATAAGAAAATAATAAGTTGACTATTGCGAAAGCTGACAAAGGTAATTCTATTGTAGTAAAGAATTATTGTGATTATTTAAGTAAAATGAGTGTATTACTGAGTGATCAAGAGCAATATAAATTTTAAACTAACAACCGGACTAAAAATAGAGATAAGAAACTGAATCGATTTTTATTAGATATAAAAAATTATTAAATGATTCTTTTTATAATTTTTTAAGATCTAGTGATACAAAACCACTTACATTTATGTACCTCTCAGACCTATTGTATTCACTAGAGGAGCGTTTAATTATAACGTAGGTAATTTTCAGTTTGAATACTGAGACTTTATGCATTACAGAGAGAATGTGTTAAACAAAATACAAACTATTTTACTAAGTTATTGGGTACATTCAATCCTTGTATTTTTTAAATTAGTTTTGATGTTGCTTCGATATTTACGCAAGTACCAATCAACGAATCTATTGATTGTGTTCATTTTTACTTTATACAAGATGAAAATCCAAGAACGTAACTTCCTTCAGAAGTTTTAAGACGAATGTTAATTTTTACAACAACACAAACTGTATTTCAATTTAATGAGGAATAAGTATGGACAGTCCATTAGCACCTGTTCTATCTAACATCATTAGTTTTGTTTAGTGCTACAGAATTCAATTTTGAGAGAAGGAAAACTACAAGGCTCAACCCCCGCGAGAGAGGATAAAGGACTATTTGCTGTCAGTGTAGGTATATGCGCTGTATTTTGCTATTTATTGTTAAAATAAATATTTTGTCCATTTATTCGAAAATTGTTTAAAAAAAAGTTATTCTTGATGGCGAATCAGACAATAGCTGCAGATTTACTTGCCTCTGACCTTCACTGCCTGTTGACTGACTTATCCAGTAGGCACCGAATCACTGCTTATTGACTGACTTATCCAGTAGACACCGAATCACTGCCTGTTGACTGACTTATCCAGTAGGCACCGAATCACTGCTTTTTTTTTTGTGGAAAATTTTGACAGTTTATTGCATTATTTAAGACAGTATTCGGACATGAGAGAGCAAACAACTTTTTGTATTGATATTGAAAAATTTTACGTAGATTTTAACACATTTTGTGAAGATTTTACATAAATTCTTCACAAATGTATTACCTTAACATATAGTAAGAGTGTCTAAAGTTATCACACTAGAATTTCGTGTGTAACTTTGTGTACATATAGTTTGTTTTCTATTAATATATTTTTTCTTGTTTTAGAGGAACTCTTAAAGTCCTCCAGCAAGTGTTATCTGTAGTTTAGCTTGCACTTAAGTTAGGGTGTGTACCATAAAGTTCTTGCCAATAAGTTACGGTTATTTATTTCCATAAAGTTCTTGCCAATAAGTTATGGTTATTTATTTTCATAAAGTTCTTGCCAATAAGTTATGGTTATTTATTTCCATAAAGTTCTTGCCAATAAGTTATGGTTATTTATTTCCATAACGTTCTTGCCAATAAGTTATGGTTATTTATTTCCATAACGTTCTTGCCAATAAGTTATGGTTATTTATTTCCATAACGTTCTTGCCAATAAGTTATGGTTATTTATTTCCATAACGTTCTTGCCAATAAGTTATGGTTATTTATGGTCACCATACGCAGATGAGTTTTAATATTCTTAATGAGCAGTGGCTCTGATAGTATAAGAATCCTATTTTCTTTATTCATTATTTAGTGAAGGCATTTTAAGTCATCAGTGAAACCCAAAATGTAGACTTCGATTTCACTACTTGAGTGTATCATTATTTTACCTAAGTAGACTAAAGTTAGAGAAATGAAATTTAAAATAAATAACTTGGGGTTATTATTTCTATTGTTTAGTTATTCTGTTGCACGGTTTAATTAACAAGGAGAGGGAAGTGCTCAAACCATCACAAACCTTTTGATAGCTCCTGCTGGTTCGACACTTTTCATTTAAGGCACACTTACAACCACTTGCTCATTTTTTGGTAGTGTATTGCATTGTAACTCACTGCATTGTATTCTGTTATATTTATATTGTCTGCATTCGAGTTCAGTAAACATGTGCATTCTGTGTGAAATATGTGTCAGTCTCATTCATTGTGGCCGAACCGTTGCACCCATCGCTTTGATTTGTTTACCTATACCATGATTTGATATTATTGTATTATTTATTATACTTACGAAACTTTAATTTGAACAAATTTGCAGTGCGACAACAGGCTCTGAATCAATAAACAATCCTGTATGTAAGATGTTTTCAGTTAAAGTCTCTATTAATGTAAAAGCATTGAAAATCAGCACACTCGAAAAAACTTCATGAATGATCTGGATAAAATTATTTTTTGCTTAATGGGTTTACATAAGCATTTAATGGAGTGGAAACTGTAAAAAATCACATTCGATTTACTGTGAAATAGAGTCTGAAGATGATAGACTTTAAATACACAAATTAAGCAGTTTAATTTAGAATGTCAGATATGTTTTTTAACAAGGTTTACAACACTAGAACGAAGTATGTTGGAAAGAATGCAGGTATTACCACAATGTATATCACTGATACCGATATTAATAAATTGTTGAGGGAAGCTAAACACGGGCCGTTAAATGATAACTTTTAAAAAGTATATATTATTAATTTATGAAAGCAGTATGAATTTACCTTGTTTTGTGAATATGTGTATAGCTGAACGTATTAAGCTGACCAATGCATCTAACGAGATATAACAGACAATATATTTTTAATATTTCGTTGTTTTAGAGTGATTAATGATAGACATAAATGAAAATAAAATTTATAGATAAGATTTTTAAGATGAAGATTTGAGTTACTTTGACTTCCTTCACTAACAAAAGAATAATATATGTATTTTTATTGTCTATCATACTGTTACCTTTTTGCCAAGATGTTAAAGTTAAAATACTTCAGGACACGTGGTTGAGATTGTTTTTACTGTTTGTAGAATATCATACAAGGAGCAAGCATGAAAAGGATACATATCTTACGAAAACCTAGTTTACTCTGAAAAGCAGTACCTAATAATTGTTTGTTAACCACATGAATCAGTTTTATAAAACAAAAAGCGGTGTAAACCTAAAATACAGGTACAAGACCAGTAACTCCAATAAAGCTAGTTCCAGATGTTCCAGCCAATCCATTCAGTCCATTAAGAGGTAATCCAATAGACCCGGTCTGTCCACCAAAGGGTATTCCAGCAATACCGGTTTGTCCATTAGGAATTGACAATCCATTCAAGGGTACTCCAGAAAAACCTGTTTGCCCAGTAAGAGTTGACAGCCCATTCAGAGGTATTCCAGAAAAACCCGTTTGTCCACCAAAAGTTGCCAGTCCATTAAGAGGTACTCCAGAAAAACCAGTTTGCCCAGTAAGAGTTGACAGGCCATTTAGGGGTACTCCAGAAAAACCAGTTTGCCCAGTAAGAGTTGACAGGCCATTTAGAGGTACTCCAGAAAAACCAGTCTGTCCACCAAAAGTTGTCTGTAAATTAAGAGGTACTCCAGAGAAGCCAGTTTGTCCACTAAAAGTTCTCAGTCCAGTGGACGGGGTTCTTTGTCCAGATAGTGCTCCAAATGAACCTCTCGAACTTCCGAAGCTTCCGTAAGGAGAGTATCTTCTAAAATAGTGACTGTTGGAGCCCATCCGAGGATAAGATCTTTTGGCCCGATGACGTTGATGAAGAGTGTTATAAAAATTATCCACATCATCGTTGGAACGATCATTCAGAGAATCTGATGCATAAAAATACAACAGCAACAACAACAACAACAAAAAAACCAATAATCAAGAGCTCATACTTTTATAAATACAGCCATATTAACAAGCTAATCTGTTCCTTGAATTGGTGACTATATGGTTTTTAGGCAATTTTAACAATATTACGTCTTTACTCGTTTGATGTTTCGATTTAACAGCTTATTTATATAAAAACTCATATGTGTTCATAGTAATTTTATTAAAGGAGTAAGATTCAAAATAACGTATTTATATTACGATTGCATAATTCTGATCAGCTTAACTACCCAATTACAGAAATTGACAAATAGAATGGTTATCTCATTTGAATGCTTAAAAGACGTTGAACAATGTGATAATCCTTACTGGGACATGTAACATATACTTATTTGGCAAGTAAAATCGTGCATAAGGAAACAATATAAGAAGTAAAATAGCTATTGGCATGGTCTCGTAACTATAGTTAGAAAATACATAATTACTGCATACCAATATCATCACCCCGAGTACATAATAGGTAAGATGTATAGAATATACACAGAAAAAGAATGGATAGTTTACTCATTTTCGGTACGTTCTGCCCTTAACACTGAGAGAGAATTATATTTATAATAAGATGTGTATTGTGGTAACTTATCATATATATACATATCTTGATTCATTGTGTTGACGCAACAGCTTGAGTGTTGTAATTCATTTGTAATGGATTTTTATTTCACTATTTCTCCACTTAGTGAGTTTCTTATTTGATCAAAAAAGCTTAGTAAATACCTTCACTAAGGAATACAACCGGAGAACACTCTCAGCTGTTTTGTGGTGTATTATTCATTTGCGCAGCTTGTTGTACATGTCTTTACGTCAATATTATTCACGGAAAGAATGTTTCCACGTGTTTACCGAATAGTGGTATCAAATTTTAACTGTTACAAAGTTACCTTTATCTAAGGTCATATGTTTATTCCTTTCTATTTTTCCTAACGAGTACCTTTCTGGTGGAATGTATGTGAGAGTGGTAGTTAATGGTGCTTACATAGAATTTATTTAGAAAAGTGTGAATTGTGTTATTTTAACAATTCTTACCGTCAGGCACTAATCTCGAGTATTCTATTTGGTGTTTTTAAGATATGACGAGGAGATTTTTTTTTGTACAGTGACTATCGCTTTATCGTGAAATAAAATCAGAAACGTGAAGCAATGTGATGACCTTTGATACGACAGATTCGATATTTTTAGTAATAAAATGTGTTAAAAGTTTTCAGCTATGTTGATTACTGATATATTTATGTACTGCTGCAACTTCAAGCAATTATTCAGCTTGTTTCTTAACTGTATGGATGGTTAAGGGTTTTAATTGCAAATTAATACACTGCCAAGCTATTACTTCGAATTAGCACATCATGTTGTAAACGCGCATCATAAATGCAACATGTCATGTAGAATCCAAAATAACCAAGGAAAATACTAACGTATAAAATAGGGTGATGTTTAAGTGTCTATCATGTAAAATGTAGATATGATAGTCGTTTGAAAAGTTAAGAAAATAATTCACATTAATATATAGTGTATCAAATAAGATAAGATAAAATACCCATTATTTATTTCAGAACTGCGCTCAAAGTTACATGAGCGTATAGCCGAAATTTTGAACTTACAGACTAAAGAGAAGACAACTATTTAACACAAAATACTGTCAATTGTTGAGCTACTCTTGACTTCAATCAGAGCGCAAGCACGAACCAAATGTACGGAGCGTGTTTGTGCAGCAACGGGTCTCGAACTGTGAATCCACAGATTCAAAGTTTTGTTTAAAATCCGGACACGCTAACCACTAGGCCACGCTCTGCCCTAATTGGCTTAGTTGAAAAGTATGAGAACGAGATTATCTGTTGAAGTTAAAAAGTAACCACATAAAACACATTCGAAGTAGAGTATAAAAAGCTCTTTTTGCCCGGCATGGCCACGTGGTTAGGGCGCTCGACCTGCAATCTCCGTCACACCAGACATGCTCGCCCTTTCAGCAGTGGGGGTATTATAAAGTTATGGTCAATCCCATTATTCGTTGGTAAAAAGAGTAGCCCAAGAGTTGGCGGTGGGTGGTGATGACTAGCTGCCTTCCCTCTAGTCTTACACTGCTAAATTAGGGACGGCTAGCGCAGATAGCCCTCGTGTAGCTTTACGCGAAATTCATAACTAACAAACAAACAAACAAACAAAGCTCTTTTATTAAGAATTAGCTGGAGTACCCGTCCACTGGACTGAAGTTAGATAAATTTATGGTTATCTTAGGACATGAAAATTACTTCCCTTATATGTAATTGTAAAAAACGCCCATAAAAACAACAAAACACAAATGTGAAACCGCAAATTTGCTTGCTTCTCCGCATGGACTTAACAAACCTTCATGCCAAATTTTATGAAGATCCGTCTATAGGGGGGTGAAGTAGTGGTAAAAAACGCCCATAAAAACCGCAAAACGCAAAACTGAAAATAGCCCTCGTGTAGCTTTGCGCGAAATTCAAAACAAACAAACAATACATAGCTTGGAGCTGTTAGTACATTTTGTGTGTAACTTTCTAAAACTTGGAAGAAAACATAAACCGACTTTAGTGTCCAGAAATATCAAAATTTCTAAATGAAAACGGATGTTTTTTGTGTGTAAAATTAAAGTAAAAAAACACATTATATTGACTATTTTCCAATATACGTTGTATTTTTCAATTCGTCTATAGTGCGCACTTCAAAACAGTAGATAATCAAATTCAATAAATCATAAAAAAAGTAGAAAAAGAAGTAAAAATACATGGCGCAATTGAAAATATTTGTTGCCTAGTTTCTTAATCTATATAGATATAATAGTACTGTCTGTTGTATGACCACGTAAGTACTTCGCAGGTTATGGGTGGATCTTCCCCAAAAATTGGTATTGAGGTTCACTAGGTTCATACGGGGGATACTTACAAATTTTCAGTTTTGCGTTTTGCGGTTTTGACCACTACTTCGTCATCTGTTGATGGATCTTCACCAAATTTGGTTTGGTTTTTGAATTTCGCGCAAAGCTACACGAGGGCTATCTGCGCTAGCCGTCCCTAATTTAGCAGTGTAAGACTAGAGGGAAAGCAGTTAGTCATCACCACCCACCATAAACTCTTGGGCTACTCTTTTACCAATGAATAGTGGGATTGACCGTCACATTGTAACGCTCCCACAGCTGAAAGGGCGAGCATGTTTGGTGAAACGGGGATTCGAACTCGCGACCCGCAGATTGCGAGTCGAGCTCCCTAACCACCTGGTCATGGCCTCCAAGCTATGTAACAGCTCTACCAATATACTGAGAAACATGTCTAGTGTTCTTCAAGAAAGTTATGAATACACAGTTTTTAATTAAATTCTACATATGTATATATATATATATATATATATATATATAAAGGTAATATGTCGGAGGAGTAAAACCTAAGGCCAAGTAATGCACTCTAATAACACGCCGTAGACTTACTGCATAGCAGGCGCAAACTGCTACATCTGAGCTAATATTTACATTGTTATTGTACAGTATATGGAGCTGGACAAAGATCACTGGTACACAACAAAACTTCTTTCATCAGTGACCTTGTGGTTAAAACCCAGAACACTGTAAAGTGGTGGCGATAACACAAGATGGACTTTTAACTACATAGGAAGACTGTGACAGTGATTTCAACTGTGCTGAATTGGACAGGAAGGTCAGTCATGACTAATATATTTCAGAACTGAAATTATTCATATACATAACGAACTGTCAAAGATTTACACTACCAAACCGACAAGTCATTTTCCAGGTGAATGAACAATTTATATAAATCCAGTTTTTCTCGTCATAAATATGTAATGCTTTTCAGGATTAATGGATTATTCTATACTAGCTGGAGTACCCGTACGTTGGACAGGTGAAATAAAAACTCGTGTGTAACAAAATATGGGCAATTGTGCTTTTATTTATTTATTTTTTCTTAACATAATAAGTGCAATGAAAATACATAAAGGTACCAATACTGAAAAGAAAGACATACTGTTTTCAAGAATTCTAACAATAGTGATTACATAATTCATTCTAATGCTGAGAGGAATACAACATTGATAGTGTTTCCGAAATTAGATATGAAATTACATGGGCGGTTCAAACCCCCCTTCCTCATGTCATCCTGTACGACGGTACCAAGTTTGGTACTGATTGATCGAGAAGCGTGAAAATGTATAAGGGACAGATGCACACACATATTAAAATTTATTTATAAAGATTACAAATTCAACATGCTTTTTGCATCTCCGAATACATTTCAAATTTCATAGGGATCTGTTGTAACTGTTTTCTTTCCGTTATCGAAACACGATTCTTAACTTCATGAACCTGCAGAGTTATTGCTGAGCCACTGGGGGATGTGTACATTTTCATTCATTTATATATTACTTTTGTAATACTATGAAAATAAAATTGTTTTATAACTTACAAAAAAACACTTGTTTGTAGAATCGACTTTGTAGATATTGTATTGGTCTAAACCTATTTTATAGTGGTCTGATCTATTATTAATGATATCGTTATAAACTGATACAAGTCTGTGGTAAAGTAAAAAGTACAGTATAGATATAATGCAGATCTTGATACGGAAATAGCACAAAACTATTAAGTGGTGTAATTGACTATTTATGAATACTGCATAACAGTGTTATGTTGAATATCATATAAAGTAGGCTAATAAAATAAGTGTAATATTGAATTAGGTTAAGTTACATTACAATATCTATATGCATGTTTTACATTTAATATCACAATTTTTAAGATAATTAGTTTATAAATGTAATATATACTTTCGGAATTTTAAAAAGCAGCACTCTATAAACCTTCGACGTTGCATAAATATTTTTAAACTCCATAGAATTTGAAATACTAATATTTAAATAAAATTAACTTAAAGGAACTTTTTTTTCGTTTTTTTAAGCGCAAAGATGCACAATGCTGTATCTGCACTGCGCCTTTCAAGGGTATTGAACCCAGGATTTGAACGTTATAAGACTAAACTTATGATTGAGCCACCATGGAGTTGGAGGGACGCAGCTACTGAGTTGTACATAATGTAACATTTTCTCTCTCGATTTTGCATGTTTTCATCCAAGTTGTTATATATTATAAACCAACAGTTTTCTAAGAAAAACCCATAGCAACTATTAACATTCAATTTAAAGCAACGCAATCTGAGATTTTCGTACTATGTAGAATATTATAAAAATCTTACGCGATTTTGTCAGTTTTTATTATATCTTCATTTATGTGGTATCTATATAGATATAATAGTACTGTCTGTCGTCTGTTGTATGTCCATGTAACTACTTCGCATGGTTTGGATGTATGTTCACCAAAATTGGTATGGAGGCTCATTGGGTCCATGGGGAGATACAGACAAATTGTAAGTTTTGCAATTTGCGTTTTGCGCTTTTTTATGGGCGTTTTCGCGTTTTTTATCACTACTTTGCTCCCTATAGGTGGATTTTCACTAAATTTGCTATGGAGGTTTGTTGGGTCCATGGGGAGTTACATGCAAATTTTCAGTTTTACATTTTGCTGTTTTTATGGGCGTTTTTGCATTTATTTACCACTTATTCGCCTCCTGTAGACGAATCTTCACTAAATTTGGTATGGAGGTTCATTGGGTCCATGGGGAGATACACACAACTTTTCAGTTTTGCGGTTTTTATGGGCGTATTTGCGTTTTTTACAACAAACTCACCTCCTATGGTTGGATCTTAACCAAGTTTGGTATGGAGGTTCACTGGTCCATGGGGAGATACATACAAATTTTCAGTTTTACGATCTTTATATGTTTTTTTTTTTGCGTTCTTTACCACTACTTCGCCCCACTACATTTGGCATGAAACTTTATTGAATCCATTGGGAGATACATACAAATTTGCATTTTGCGGTTTTTATGGGCGTTTTTTAACCACTAATTCGCTCCCTGTTGATGGATCTTCACCGAATTTGGCATGAAGGTTTGTTGGATCCATGTGGAGATAAATGCAAATTTGAGGTTTCACATTTTGTTTTGCCTTTTTTATGGGCGTTTTTTTACAATTACATATAAGGGAAGCAACTTTTCATGTCCTAAGATAACCTTTCGTTAATCATGAATTTACATAATTTCCGTCAACTCTGAGATAAAACTGAGCCAAAAGATATGATGCCCAGAACTGTGCAATAAGTCAAACTTTAAAATAAATTGTTTTGGAATACTGCCAAAGATTTTGGCATCAATTGCCATACTCTTACTCAGTATTGTCAGAAGATGTGCCGTGAGGAAATAGAAGGAAACAACGTTCAACCATCAATTCCAGTTGGATATGTTAAAAATAGATTAATCTTTACCATGAAGCATAAAAAGCTGTTAGTGGAATACATCCCAAATGTATCAGACATTTAGCATGGACTTTCACAGAAAGAAGTACGCAAACTTGCGTATAAGTTAACTTATGTCTTGAGAATCCCTCACACTTAGACTGATGAAGAGCTGTTAGTGGAATACATCCCAAATGTATCAGACATTTAGCATGGACTATCACAGAAAGAAGTACGCAAGCTTGCGCATAAGTTAACTTATGCCTTGAGAATCCCTCACACGTAGACTGATGTTCAAATAGCTAGCACTGAATGGTTAACGAGATTCTTAAAATGCTACAAGAATTTATCAACCACAAATCCGAGGCAACAAGTCTCGCCCGAGCCAGTACTTTTAATAAACTGACGTTGGGACTATTTTTGATAATTTTTCAAACGTTTTGGTGTAGCGCAAATTTGGACTCTCTGACATATAAAATATAGATGAAACAGAGGGTGAACGTGTTCCAGAAATCTGATAAGATCACCACCTGCTGCGGATTTAAATAGGGCGAGTCCATCACTCTTGTTAAAATTACATGTGCTGTTTTGGTTGCAGAAAATAGTATTTGCCATCTTTTATTTCTCCTCGTGTACATTTCGGGGATAATTTCTTGGCGTAAATCCATTGATTGTATGAAAGAGAACAGTTTATAGACGTACTTTCCAAGTGAACCAAGGAAAGATCATGTATATTGGTCATAAACAATTAAAACTCCCACCTCTTTATAGACGTATGACAATGACATTACTATGCTATCATTTTCACCACACTTTTCTCACCTCTTTCAGTAAACTGACAGGACTGTTTATGGTCCACTAAAGAAATATATTAACAACACAAGTGATGTTTGTATGCTGAATCATTCAGGTCAGACAATAACAACTTATGCGATACTTTCGATAGTAGCAACAACTTATCCTTTTGCTGTAATGATGAAATGCATTCAGGTTAGTTTTAAAGTAACTGGTATATTTCTTATAAAATGGATGTATTTCCTAATTTAGAATTCTCTCCCTTTTATGTAACTAACCATCCGGTGTAATGCAACAAATCCTGAAACATTTATTCGTAAGCCTGGAGGCATTGGTCTCACTATCACACCAGAAATGGTGTAAAACTGATATAAAAAACGTAAATTTAAAAATTTGAGGAAAGTTCTGCCGATATCGGAATTATGTATGTGTACAAAAGATATTACGTTTAAGTTTACTAGAAACTAGATCCCGTAATATTTCACTACACACTGTAATGTAATAAAGTTTAAGAAACTTTACTGTACTGTTATTCACGAGTGGAACTTTTAAAGTGTCTCAAATCACAGATTTAACTTTTGACGCTTTTTATGGACATTTGTGCGTTGCTTTATAATTATGCATTCCTCATTGAACACGTTTTTGTTAAGATGCTTCTATTTTTCATTGAGAAAGATTTAAATGTGCTCTCTAAAGTAATTTGAACAGTGAAACTACTCATCAAGTCATCTAAATATATAAAATTAACTTTAAAATTTCAAGGTTCTTTGCAGGGGGGGGGGGTCTCATAAAGGTAACCTATATATGTGAAGGCATTTCCGACCTTTTATCCTAGTGATCGTGATAAAATATCAAAATATAAATCATAAAGAAATTAAATGAAGGCTGTTAACTAAACGCAAACACCAACAAATGTCTAAGAGGACACTCAGTTTATGACGAAGGCAATTTTTATGGTTACAAGGTTCAAAATATTCTAATACAAGATAAATTACAATGTTTAATGAATATAATGACCACTGAAGCTCAAGTGGAGTGTTGTCAGCTTCTTTACACAGCACTACCCAGGTCAGCACCTTGGAAACACTGATGAATTATCTAGCCAACTATTGAAATCATGTACATTATTTGAGTTTTCAGATCTTGAACATTATGCAGTGGTCAAAGACATTACAGTAGTAGTCACGACAAAAAATCAAGGGACCGAGTGTTTGAAAAATCTCTCAGTATGCCTAGTCAGGAGCTTCAGAAGGTGAAGTTGAATGACCCAGACATAGCGTGGTACTATTTGCCACCCAACAAGGTGAAAGATTACATACTGGTCATAGTATTGAGGTGCATTTTATTTACCTTTTGTACTGTCATTATGAACTAACGAGACATGGTAGACAACCCGTGATTTAGCTAGTGGCCCCTAAGTCTCTAAGGTAGAAGATTTCTGAACTTTTCATAATGCAAGTATTGGATGATACCAAGAAGTTTGTGAACATGCAGGTTTGGTTTGTCTGGTCACATTCAGATGTGGTATTCTCAGATGCTCTGATCACATTACAAGTAAGAATAGTAACATAGATCATAGGAAGTAGTACAGAAGATGTTGCATAAAGTTGTAAGTTAACTTAATTTGTTACTTTGACTGAGTTGAAAAAAAAAGATAAAAAAGTGTTAAATACAAAGTGAAGAGCAATCGTTATAAATACAGTGCCTTGTAAAGGTACAAAGAATGTAAAAAAAATATTTTAATGAACTTGTTTTTATTCAAAACTCTAAGATCAAACTTAAGAATGTTATGTGTGAAGGAAGTTGAATGTCAGCAAAACCTTCAAAGAAAATCTATAAATTGAAATTTGCTGATTGCGTAAGTATTCAGCCCTTGAAGTCAGTACTTGGTGGAAGCACTTTTGGCAGCAATTACTGCTGTGAGTCTTTTTGGATAGGTCTCTACCAGCTTTGCACAATGGGATGGTGTAATTTTTACCCATTCTTCCTGGCAAAATGGTTCCAATTCTGACAAGTTCTTTGGGATCGTTGATGGAATGCTATCTTCAAGTCTCGCCATACATTTTCTATTGGATTCAAGTCAGACCTTTGAATGAGCCACTCCAGGACATTCACTTTCTTTTGCCACCCTTCTGCTTCGGATCATTGTCGTGCTGAAATGTGAATTTTCGACCCAGTTTTAGATCCTTGGCTGATTCAAGTAGGATTTCCTCTAATATTCGTCTCTACTTTGCACCATTTCCCCCTCAATCATGACAAGCTTCATAGCCCTTGCTGAGGAGAAGCATCCCCATAATATGATGCTGCCGCTACCGTGCTTGACAGTTGGGATGGTGTCGACTGGGCAATGTGCTGTGCTGGGCTTGCGACAGACGTAACACTCGTCTGACCACAAAACCTTCTGCCACATGTCTGCAGTATCATTCACGTGCTTTGTCGCAAACTCCATACGAGATTTAAGATTATTCTCTTTCAATAATGGCTTCTTTCTTGCCGCTCGCACATACAGACCAGCTTTGTGTATGAACACCGACTCCCATCTCTGACATGGAACTTTGTAAACCTATCAAAGTCATTGTTGGCTTCACAGTGACATCCATAACTAGTTTCCTGCTTGCCCGACTACTTAGTTTGGAAGGGCAGCCTGAACTGGGTAGCGACTGGGTGGAATGAAGCACATTCCACTTCTTAATGATAACCAGCGACTTTGAAACTTTTTTTTTGTAACCTTCTCCTGATCCATGCTTTTCTATCACTTTAGCCTTGACTTGTTTGGAAACATTCTTGGTCTTTATGGTTGGTTTGTGAGTTGTGGCTTGAACAGATGCATTTACTCTGAAGTCAAGCTAAACCACTTTGATTACACCCAGACAGAAACCATTACATTAGTTTTGTGACCTTTCAAACTAATCTTTTGCACCCGAACTGATTTAGGGTTGTTGTAGCAAAGGGGTTGAATACGTATGCAATTGAGAATATTCTAATTTTCTTGCCCCCCCCCCAGTGGCACAGCGGTATGTTTGCGGACTTACAACGCTAGAAACCGGGTTTCGATACCCGTGGGGCA
>NW_013665626.1:955615-969327 GCF_000517525.1 Limulus polyphemus
AGCCCATTGTGTAGCTTTGTGCATAAAATTCAAACAAACAAAAAAATCAAACTAAATCTAATTTTCTTTGAAAATCTAACTTACATAACATCAGCGTTTTAGCATCTCTATCTGGAGTAAATTGTGTAGATTCTAAATATAAAGTCCCATTTGAAATGTTCGTGGTTGCAAGCTCAGACGGCAACAAAATGTGGAAACTTTGCAGGGGTGAATACTTTTGAAAGACACTGTATCAATAATTATCATAAGACAAATTCTGTCTAAAACTGAGAAAAATTATGCTTATATGTGTGTGTATATATATAGAAAACAATAGTTCCATCTGTCAAGAGTGTATATACTACCTATCCATCATCTGGTCATAAAAAACCCACTATAGAAACTACACAGTATGTTAAATCTCGCATTTCTACCTCAACCTCTTTCGTCAGACATTTCAAGTGACGCCAATGGAGAATAATCTAGAACAATAGTTAACTACGATTTCAGGACAATAGTTAGCTGGAATGTCAGGACAGTAATCAGCACCTTATTCATGTACTGCAGTCACTTCTCTATAGTAAAACCTGTGTGCAGACTTTATGTGCATGTGAAGATTTGTGTGTGAAAATGTTCGAAAAGTTCAGTGAACATGAAATGATTACCTGCCTATAAAAGAAAAGAAACACCGTGGTATGTTTAACATATTGTATGTGTGAAAACGTTAAACGATGGTGTAGACACTGTACTATCTTTGCTGCCTAGAGAAAAAAAGGTCATGCGAGTGGAAATTCTGGTAGAGATGAATGAGGACTCTCTTTGAGAGAGAGAATCTCGTACTATGAAATATGGCACTTGAGGTTAAGATACAGTGAAAACTACACAAGAGTGCTATTTTACATTGATTACAGATTGAGTTTTAACACACTAAATTTAATATTAATATTTGTTATGCACATTTTGTTTTAATAAAATATTCGATTTGGGGTTATTCAGCTGTTAGTTTATCATAAAGTACATAAGTTCAAGATGGAGGCTTAGTGAAAACTAGAAAAATTGTTTTTTCGTTTGTTTGTAGTTAACCCTTTCGAGACGGGTTATAGGTGAAAGGCCATGTCATCTCGTTTGTTGACTCAAACTTTTATTGAACTACTATTTCACGAATTTATGCCAATAAGTTTGGTATCAATCTGTAGATTATAATTCATATTTTAGAACTATGAATTACTCAATTTCTTAATTTTAAAGTAAATATATAGAAAACACAGATAAACATCGATTTTTGTGTATCACATGGTATGCTGAATGCAGCACTGGTTCAAATTAGATGTTTGTGAAGTCAAAATACTAATTCTATAATTTCGTACGAATTAGAAACTCAAAATACATATATTGACAAGCTATAATATAAAATAAGAAGTTCTTATCTTTTCTATTTGCTAAGATATTGCTCATGTAATAACTCAAACACAGTGGCATCCCGCCCACCTCTTTCCATTTTTGGAAACCTTCCTTATATACATTTACTTCTATATATGACATGAATAACCAATCAGAAGCTCAGAATGTCTCCCTAGCTGTTTTCTCAGCCTTTCTAACGAGGCTAGCGCCATTTCGTTCTTTTGAATCAATATTATGGTAGTTGCGAGATCGTTAAAATCTTCCGAACCTGTACAGAGATTAATTACTGAAAATAACAGATAAAATATAAAGTTTTTATTAAGAAACATTTGATAACTATCCGGACATTATAAAGATTTCGCATGTGAAATTTCAAAAATTTCGAAACATGTAGAGTCGTCAACTTTTTGAAGGCCATAGATAGGCCTAAATAAAATATTTTTAATTGAGTACCAGTTTAACGTTGAATATTATTTATGATTTTAACTCTGAAGCATTTTAAATAAAATCTCGATCCCCTCAATAGTTGGCAAATTCTGGGGAAGGTTAATATGCATTTCGGTAGCCTTTGTTGGAATTTGTATGATAACTATAGACACTGAATACAGTATGCTAATAGATCACAGAAATGCTTTTAAACTTAAATATTTTTAATAGTAAACTAGGCCACTCCAGTGGATTCAATTAATTCGCACAGCCTGAAAACAATTTGAACGAAGAGGTTATCTATTGATAAACATTTTTACTACTAAAATTACTGGTTACATTTTACGACACTGGTTAATTAGGGTAGAATAATTGTTAAACTAACCAGGATAAATGTTCAACAGTAACTAGTTATCTTAGTTGAACATCAGCTGAACAACTATTTGATTCATTAAACTAAACTGTTTTAAAAATTTATTTACATATTTGAATCTAATTATGTTACATAGCACATAATTATAATAACATACAGCTTATAATACCACATGGTTTCACCATGTTTCAATCAGCTACATTAAAGTCCCTCCAACATATCTTCCTTGCTAGTATCTCTTGCGAAGTGGAAGAGAGTTTTGAAAGACAGTCCTTAGTAGACAAAACTATCATTAGCATGACTGGAATAAAAAGTTTTTCATGTGTTTTACAACTTAATTGGCAATTTCCATGCTTTGTAAAGTACATTTATACTTGTGTATGGAAGCACAGTGTGCTAATAGTAAATTCGCAGACAACGCTTTATATGTATAGTGAAATGGCTTTATTTTGGGGAACATACTATATGTTTCAACAGAAGAGGAGAGGCCAGTGATCAGACGAAGCATGTAGTATGTTCCTCAAAAATAAAACCACTTCATTATACTTATAAATCGTTGTCTGCAAATTTATTTCTAAAGTACATTTGTCTTGACATTTATATGTTTATTAGCTCTCTGAAAAGTGAGAATGGTAAATAAGTTGTTTTTGTTTTCAAATAACAAGCAAAACTAACGAATTTACGTCAATTTTCAACGAAGGTTTGTTACTAAGGCAGTGAAAACTCCCTATAAGACATTGGACAGATTAGTTTCATACATCATTATGGTGAGAATGCCTCATGTAGAATGCTGTTAGTGTAACAAGAAACTTTGTGGTTAGAAACGTTTCATTTAGTAGAAATAAATAATATACAACGCCTTCTTATATCTATGTGCTAACATGTTTATTCAATATTTCTCTTTTGTTTTACAAGTTTGGATATATGTTTCGACCTAACTAGGAAACACAGAAAATGCACAACGAATTCCCTAAGGAGAAGAAAGAGGAGCAGACAAGAATTCAAGAAGCGTTTCACTTTCAGGTAGTTTTTCAGCTAGCTTGAAAATCGCAATAAGTTGTTGAAGAATATTCCCTGGAAAGGCTCCAATATTTGAATTTACTAGTGCTTTTTGTAATGCATTTTTTGCTTGAAGAGTGTACAAGCCGTGTTTTCTTAACAAGTTTTCAACCTCTTTTGGGACAGCTGTTTGACCTGCAGAACGATAAAAATATTTAGTTATACACAAAATCTTAAGATGACGTCAGTCTTAAAGACGTATCTTAACTTTATATTGTTATAAAGAATAGGCAGAGCACGTTTCCTTTGCAAAATATTATTCAATTCCAATTTAACGAGTTCAAGCCTATGCAATAAAATAATTGCTCACTGTTTTGATTCTTTTCTTAGTTTGTGGGTTGAACACTAAACAGAATAAATTATACAAAAACAACCAGATCAACGTTTTCCATTTCTTACACATGAAAAGCTTGCAGTATGAACCACTGAACAGTAGTTTAGAAGTTTCAAGACAGAATAAAGCAGTGGTTGTAACTTATGAGTATGACAGAAATAATTTTTACAATACAACAATAGTTATAAAACAATTCTATATGTTTCTTGCGATGTAACGTCGAACTGGGTCTCTGTTCAGTCAGAAAATGTGTTTGTAATAAATACGATTAATAACGTGAAAAATGTATTGTAAATTAACACAAATATTCTGTTGTTACACAAGAATACGAATTTTGTTCCCCAATACAGGTTTGTGTAAACTATGACAAAACTGGTTGTTGCAGCGACACAAATACGTAAGTTTTATGTTTCTAAAAACACAAATGACGTGCGGTTTTAAATAAATGATTATGAAAAGTTTCTATTTGAACATGGTGAAACAAATCGGTATTTATCTTGTATTTATTTATGTTTCTAAAAACACAAACGACGTGCAGTTTTAAATAAATGATTATGAAAAGTTTCTATTTGAATATAGTGAAAACAAATCATTATTTATCTTGTACTTATATTCCTTTTGTGTATTGTCTGAATTTTGATTTATATCCTGAAATGCCTTAATTTATGATATTATTATGTTTACATAAACTGAATAAAATTTTGCACAAATATTATTTATCAGCGAACACATTTTCGTGTTCTATTTTTTTACTCCACAATCATCGTATTGCTTTTACCCTGAACATGTTGTGGTGTAGCCATTAAAACACCAGACTTGTGTTACAGGGCACTGCATGATCAAGTGGTTAGGGCGTTCGACTCACAATCTGAGGGTCGCGGGTTCGAATCCCCGTCTTACCAGACATGCTCGCCCTTTCAGCCGTGGGGCGTTATAATGTGACGATCAATCCCACTATTCGTTGGTAAAAGAGTAGTCCATTAGTTGGCGGTGGGTGGTGATGACTAGCTACCTTCCCTCTCGTCTTACACTGCTAAATAAGGGACGGCTAGCGCAGATAGCCCTCGTGTAGCTTTGCGTGAAATTCAAAAACAAACTTGTGTTATACAGCTGCATTCTTTTTTACGTGTTTTTTTTTTTACGATGTAATTATTTTGAATAGATGTCCTAACATTTGCCATATAACTAATTAAATACAAATAATTTCAATAATTGTATCGTAATAAACAAACGATTCAATTACGCTCGCAAAACAATGGGAGAATTGCAGTACGGATTTAGTGTCGAATGACAATTATAATATTACTTGTGTAAAAGCCAGTCAAAAATGACGGGAGACCAAACCCTACCAAACTTGAATCCTCCAATATGCATTTGCAACTTTGCCTCCCGTAAACAGACATAAGAAAAATAAAGGGTCTTCTAGGTTCGGGAAACCAAAGCCTATCATGAGTAATATCTACTTTACATAAAGAGTGTATTTTCCGAGCATCGATCCTTGTCCTAGCATTCTTAGATCTCAGTTATTTTCTTATCATGTCAATTGCATTATTACAATAGTTCTATTAAATCCACATTTCTTCTAAATACTCGATCATCGTTCAAAAACTTCATATCGTTCATATCAACCGACAAATTAATTTCACCCGGTGCTAAATAAATCCTTGGTATAAAAATTCCTTCCTTGACAGGCTTTTATATAGCATAAAAAGTGCCGAAACGTAAGAGCTATTTATGCCTATGTTAGTAACTAATTCAACTAAAATGGGAACGGGCAGTGAAAAGAGGGAGTATTACAGGAGAAAAAGTGGAACTGGACTTGTGTAACTCACTAAATTTGGAGAAATCAAGCGTGACCGATTGACTGACCGACACTTGACTGTTATGATTATGATATAAATATACAATTATAATATAATAAAATATTTTTGATTCAGCTAACATAATTTCGTTAATTACTTTAAAGATTGAAAGATGTTATAATCTACATGATATCACCTCAAATAATCTTACCGTGGATTTCATGAGAAAGAAACAGAACGGAGAATACAAGCAGTAACAGCTTCATTCTGATATTGTGAAGACGCAACACGTTTTTATCAAGTCTAATACTTTGGGCGAAACTGACTATTTTATTTATAACGAATAGTAAGTGATCAAACAGGAATATTCAAGTGCAACTTATTTTTCTTTGCTTATCTACACCGTGTTTGAGTGCCTATGAAGGCAAGAGCAACGAACTGTCTGCTTCTAGTGATGTGTATCGTGTCGTTACGTTTCAAAATTTAGTAAAGCTGAGCTAACAATGATGAAACCACGTCCTATTACTGGAGGGCCGGGCGTGGCCTACTCGTAATCGAACTGTATATGCAAGTTACATAGGTATTTTGGAATACATATATGTGTGTGTGTATCTGTATAACCAACCACTTTAAATTTATGAGGTTTTAGTCCTTTACGTTTTTTGTGTTCTTACGTTATTGACTTCTGTTGTTTAAACGTATAAAGTTCTAACGATATAAGCACTATTATTGTTTAATTATACTGAATGAACCAATATTTTGTATAAATAGATATCGATCTTTATACCTATAAAAATTGACTTGCCTCTATTTGTGGATATATTTATCACGCTTTGATTATTTTCAAATGTTCACCTTATACGAGCATTGGAGATCAAAAGCAAATATCGCCGCAAAGAACAAAACAAGTGAACAATGAAAGAAACTAAATAACAGTATAATATATCTGAATGTAAGAGGTATATATCAATGTAAAACCCTCACAACGGTAGAGATACGCCCGTTTATTGGTATTTATTTTAATTCGCAAGCCTCACGTGTACAATACTATCCTTTTGGTATTAAATTTAATCAAATGTTATGCTTTCATTATGTTTTGAGAATAAGTTGATTTATTACTTACAGAATTGAAAAATATTAACCTCTGATCAAAATAAACTAGCTACATTGATCAAAACCAATAAATAAACCCAGTAATTAGTACAGTTAATTAAACATACTGTTCTTAGAACGATTAGAATGAATCGTTTCACTAGCTTGACACAATCGTTATTAGCGATATTTTCGGCCGTAATCCGAATAATGACTCATTAAGATTTGTTGTATATGGAAATTACAATATAGATTAATACAGATCTGCAACTGTGCTGAAGTTATCTCTGTTAGGTATTCCTTGCGTTTTTTAGGAGACATGTTGGCAGAATTTCATAAATATTTTGTCAAGTTAAAAATGTATCGTTAATATAAAACCAACTGTGTTTACTAACAAAGAGCATTACTTTCAAATACTTCTTGAAATATCTCGAAAATGCTTTTCAATTTTATCAAGAGGAAGATTAGTGTAAATATTACTGATGTCAAAACAATGGAATTTTAGTTACTAATGGCCTGCCCCCGAATGGCACAGCGGCATCTCTGCAGACTTATATCGCTAAAAACCGGGTTTCGATACCTATGGTGAACTGAGCACAGATATCCCTTTGTGTAGTTTTGTGCTTAATCACAAACAACAACAAAAAACTACTACTTATGATCTTTAAAACAACATAACTAAATTTACTATAGCTAACGCCCCCCCCCCCAGGTTGGTCAGCGGTAAATTTACGGACTTACAACGTTAAAATCAGAGGATCGATTTCCTTGTCGTGTACACAGTGCAGAAAGTTCATTGTGTAGCTTTGCACTAAAACTACAGCAATAATTTTAGCTAATATTATATCTATACTTATATACCACCAGAACGTTTACTGAGTTGTTAACTTCTCGAAGATTCAGTTAATTACAATTCAAATTTAATAATACTATATGCTTTTAACAGTAAGCATTCGGCTTTTAGATGTGTTAAACCTAATTATAATGGTGATGACCATGACAGGCCGACTTATTTTATGAAAATCTAATGGACTTTGATGGTAGTCCAGATGTGGGAAATGATCACTTACCTACTATATAAGTTCTAAATCATTATGTGACAAAAGTCCCTGTGTGTATGCGTGCACGCGCACTTATAACTGACAAATCGCCGGGTCTATTGTTACCAAACCTTGCATGTACTGTTAGCCCCCACCCCACCCACCGGGCAGTGAAAAAGAGAGGATTGACTTTTGGACCTGACATCCCTATGTCCCCCCCTCCCCCCACACACACCCCAAGCGGGTACATCAACTAGTGATTTATAATAAAAAATATTGTAGCAAAAATACAACTATTAATAGTACTAAGTTGATATATTTAATTGAGAAATGTTTGATACAACTTTAGAAAATAAACTTATATATATATATATAAGGACTAAGTGTTAATACAGAGGGTTGAGTATGTTATATTAAAACAATTTTTCATATGCCAGTTTGCAAGTCACTTGAAAAACACAGCCGATATAAAGTTGCCATAGAACAGGATGTATCAGAAATACATTTTGACGTTGTTTGACATTTCGTAGGTAGTGTGATGCCACAAAACATTGATGAAGGTTATGTGGCAACCTTTTCCGACACTAAATATTCATACATTCAGATCATAAATATGTATTTAGATCGGGGATTTAAAATGTCCAAGACGGGGATATCTTTTGTACTTAATTACATTTGGAAACCAAGGAATATGGTGGATAAGCTTGGATCACTATGACCTTCCAGAAAGAGACATGTAACAAGTTGTACCCCAGCCATGGTATGCAAAGTGAGATTTATTGTAACAGTTCAGCGTATACGAACACAAAGGCCAGTCGCAGATTTTGTGCACATGCCCCAGGTAAGATTACACATCATAATCCAAAGATATATCTTTTTTAAAACAAAAACGACCCAATTCAGGTGCATAAAGTTCCTTCCACAACATATCTATTCAACCGTCGATACCTCAAGCAGCTAGAGACTGAAACGAGTATTCATGCTATTCTATATAAAGACATACTGGTTAAGTCATCGAACAGAATGCCTATGAATTTCTGTGTAGTCAAACTGTTGAAACGGGTACTGAAAAACAATCCTCTTCTAATACTAGATGGAACATGGAAAACAGTAGGAAGGAAGAATGTGTTTTGGACATGACAGCCTTACAATGAAGTCTTTTGCAAAAGAAAATATGCTGCAGGGCTAATCTGACGATGCACAATCGTCAAGAGAGCGTGACTGGTCACGCGACATGAACTATAACGATGTGGTGAGGCTTCAAAATCGTTTTAGTATAACACAAGTAATTTATATACATTTTATCTTGTTGTAATAAAACCGTCTTACTCCATCACAATTAAATTCGCTTGGTGCTTGAAATAATATGAATAATGTAATACAGCTTTAATTAAATAAGTCGGTTTGAATCCTTTATCTTACGACATATATACATTTAAAGCTTTATTTTCGAAAAATAAATGATATAAACAGTAATAACGAGTAACTGTTGTTCCATTTGGTAAGATATAACACAAAACATGTACTGAACTATATACAAGGCTTTTTATGAATTATCCAACAAAAAACAATTGAAACATCTA
Source organism: Limulus polyphemus (assembly GCF_000517525.1). NCBI lineage: Eukaryota > Metazoa > Arthropoda > Merostomata > Xiphosura > Limulidae > Limulus > Limulus polyphemus. Next base: position 964,705 of record NW_013665626.1, read on the forward strand.
TGACAAAGTTAGATCACAGCACATTCTGATCTGTTATTATATCAAATACTCAAATTTAGACAAACAAGTTATAAGTCTAATGGTTTGATTTTCGTATAAAGGACCTTATTAGAAAAGGCTAATTATCCAACTGCAATGAAAATAGTTAATTATGTTTCTTATTCTTTTCGGTTTTTTAAATTTATTCCTAGTTATTTTCTATAATTCCGTTTAACTCTGAAACATTTAAAATAAACTCTCAACTCTCTACGTATTCTGGTATGATCCATATCAGTAGAAAAGGCACTGAATAAAATGGTGCTAATGGATCTCAGGATTGCTTTTAAACACTATTACGGAATATCAAGTTGAATGTCATAAAGCAGGCTGATGTAAGGAAGAATCAATGCTTGAGGTATTCAGTGTTTCTTCTTAAGTTATATATACATATATTCGATTTGTTTTTCGCAAGACTTTCAGATCTAGATTATTTTTAACATTAAATTAGGCCACTACAGTATATTAAGTAATATCGTTTACATGAAAACAGTTTGGGGGAAATACATAATCATTTGATCAACATTTGAGACCAATACTATGAGCTACGTTTGCAATGCACTGCGTATTTAGAAGAACAAATGGTCAGAAGTTACTAAATGTCTTTGTCGAACATCAGTTCACCAACTGTTTGGCTCGTTGAACCAAAGTGTTTTAGTAGAGAGGTTACATCGTTGAACTTGAACCTGCTTAGGATATCATAAAGTTTCACTAGGCTCCAATGAGTAACATTAAAGTCCGTCTGACATCTCTTTCTTATAAGTACTTCTTGTGACGTGGAAGAGGGCTTTGAAAGTTAGCTTTGGTAGAAAAAACTATCACTTAATTGATTATAACACAGCTTATTTCCTTTATTAGGCAATATCAATGGCATCTGTCATGCTTTGTAAGGTATATTTATATTAGAATTCATGCGTGTATTACTGCTTTTGAAATAATAAGCGAAATTTGACATGACGAAGGCGTGAGCATAGATACTGAAACGTTGTTAAAAGAAAAAAATGTCAGATAACTTCTCATCTGTACAAGAGTTCTTAGATTCCCAACACACAAGATAAACTACACTAAAATAATGTGCGAAATGGACAAGTTTCTACCAATTTTTTAATGAAATATTCCGTACACAAATTGCAGCAGTGAAAGAAAACTTTTAGCAAGAGAGTAGGCGGCATAACATGATACTTTATTATGGAGTGTGATGACAAGAAACTTGATGACTTAAAAATAGTTTCATTTAGGAGAAATGGATATGATATAAACTCTTGTTAAATAAGTTTAATAATACTTTTATTCAATTTCTTACGTTTTTACAAGATGGAATACATGTTTCGACCTTATTAGGAAGCATACCTTACAATGCATAATGAATGCACTAGGACGCAGAAAGAGGAGCAGACAAGAATTCAAGAAGCGTTTCACTTTCAGGTAGTTTCCCAGCTAGCTTGAAAATCTCAATCAGCTGTTGAAGGATGTTCCCTGGAAATTTTTTAACATTTGAATTTACTAGTACTTTTCTTAATGTAGTTTGTGCTTGAGAAGTGTACAAGCCGTGTTTTCTTAACAAGTTTTCAACCTCTCTCGGAACAGCTGTATTACCTACAGGACAACAAAAATGTTTGGTTACACAAACAAACTTGGAGTGACGTCATTTATTAAAAGCGTTACTCAACTTGGTAAACTAGTAACATATTATTATAAAGAATAGGCACAAAACGTTTACTCTAATAAATGTTATTGGATACCATTTTAACGAATTCAAGCTTATACTCTAAAACACAACAAAACGTTTGCTCGCTGCAGTGATTGCACTGTTTCTTTGAGTGTTGGAAAACTAAATAGAATAATTAGTTAAAGTTATGTAACGTAAATAAAACGACGTTGTGTCGTTCACATAACACTGAAATACAGAATAATACTTACTAAAAAGATAACCAGATTTGTGTCCATTTTTTGTTTATATGGTAAAGGACTGTGAACCTACTACGATGTCAGAGTAGGTGGGAATTTTGCAGTATTAACTGTATATGAAAAGTGTCTGTCCAATTAATCACTATTTTAGGAGCTACAAGAAAGGAATTGTTTACGTTAAGAGACTTAATTGTATGAACATCGAAGGTCTCACATATACTGTACGTTCTTCGACGAAACAACCAATAATTCCATAGTAAAGATAGACATTCACTAGCCAGCAGCTTCTACATAACTTCTTCAAACGTACTTGTATTTTTACGTTATCTTGTCACATTCAAAGTCTGGCACTAAGACTGTTGTCACTGATTCTTTAAATTTCAGTTGTACTGTACAGTCAAATGCACTACACTCAAAAATCGATCTTCAAACCTTAATCTATATACAGGAAATTCACGTATTATATATGTTTCCAACCAAAGGTACTTGGCTTTAAGTAGCTAATTTGAATTTATACACTATTACCAGTAAGATAATCAATTAAATACAAGCTTATTAACCGAGTAACATTCTAAATTAACTTAAAATGTCACACTGATTGAAAGCTATTAACCTTTTATCATTTGATTTAATAATTGTATCATAATAAACAAACAATGCAGTATGAACCTGGTGTTAAACATTACTCATAAATGTTTAATGTATGCTTATTTAATTACATATAATTTTCTTAATTTTTCTTCTTTTGTAAATTTAAATTATATTACCACCAAGTAACCTTACCACGGATTTCACGAGAAATATATAAAACAGCGAATCCCAACAATACCAATTTCATTTTCAGAGTATATAGACGCAACATTGTTTCCCGTGTCTAACGTTTGTGGTGAAATTTCTAAAAATGATTCTCATTTATTGTTATCAAATGGTAAGTGATCATGTAGAAGGTTCTATGTACGACTCTCTTTCTTTTTAACTTTTACGCTTACAGTATTTTCTCACCAATGATGACAGGACAGATGAATCGTCTCCTCTGAAAAAGTAAATGCTTGTAATACTATCATTGGTTCCTGTATTCTACTCTTTTCGTGCACATGAACAGAGATTTTTTCAAGACTTGGTAAAGCTGAGCTAACAATGTCGAAAGCACGTCCTCTTGCTGTACGATTACGACACCTTGTTTGTTAAACTATGGCATGCATATCAAAAATAATTTCTCTGTAGCCCCAGTGTTTTCAAATTCCCACGTTCACGAATAAAGCTTGTTTGTCATGTACATTTTATTAGTGCTCCACTATCTTGAAACTTAAGTAACAGATTTCTGAATTTGGCTTAGATGAGCCATTTTTCATGCTTACTAATTATTCTAGAGTAAGTGTTTAATGTAAAATGTATAGACATAATTATAAATAATGAACTGGCTTGAAATTCTCAGATTGAAACAGTGAAAAAACAACATTAAAACCAGACGTACTTTTTAACATTCATAATTCGTTATCTACTTAAACATTGAGAAGTTGGCCTCTTTTTTTTTTACATTCAAGATGCTGCTTGGTCCAGTTCCAGTTAAAATGGGGCCCGAGTAATCCCATTTTTTGTTTAACTTACCAACCTTTATATTACATCTTTACAAGGTTTTCCTTATATATAACTTAGCACTTTGTTGTTTTTTAGTATCACATCTCTACATGGCCATCTTATTCTAACTCAGTTGTTTCTGTATGTATGTAAAATGTTTTGATCAGATAAGAATTTAAATTCTTTACCTTTATCATCCATTAAATGTAAATTCTATATTTTTCTATAATATATTATTTACACATTTTTCTTTAAATGCAAAAAAAAATCTTATTTGTTATTAATGCCCTCTGAGTTTACTTTATGACACCAAATGTGCATCAACTGAGAATATCAATTTACTGAAGAAACACAAAATATATAGATCCACTTCTGTCTAAAATTAGCTTATGAACATAACAAATACTATAAGTTGATAAAAAAAAGAATTAACAGACAACAAACATACATCAATAGTGGAATACCATGGTTATGGTTGTAGATGAATAAATAATTAATCTCATAATGTGTTTAAATTTATTAACATTAAGTAACAAATGAATGATATGTAACGTTTTGGGACAACATAGGACCTATTGGTCCATCTCGGCTGTTCCATCCTCTAAACTAAATTAGAATAATTTAACAAACAAATCTTAAAGCCAGCCCTTATCATTCATATACTTATCAAGCCTTTTCTTAAACTCACTTAAATTTACTGCCTGTACAACATCCGAAAGCAACCCATTCCAAAGGCCATCCACCCTGTTAGAAAAATGAAACTGTCTTAGCTGAAGATGACTCCTACCGTGCCAAAATTTATATTTGTGTCCCCTGGTCCTATTACTAAACACCTTAATCAGATCCCCCCTAACTCTTCTTTTTTCAAGAGAAAACAATTTGAGATATTTCAGCCTCTTCTCATATAGCAACACCTCCATCCGAGGCACCATTTTAGTAACCCTTCTCTGGACTCTTTCTAACAACTCAATGTCTTTTCCAAGGTAAAGAGCCCAAGATTGAACACAATATTCCAAATGGGGACTAAACAATGACCTGTACAATGAAATTATAACCTCTTTAGACTTGTATTCAATATTTCTATAGATACAACCTAAAATC
>NW_013665626.1:970260-980795 GCF_000517525.1 Limulus polyphemus
TCATATAATCACCTATAATTATAACCTCCTTATCATCCACATCCTTCTCTTACCCTTTTGTTTTCATTCCCTCTAATACTTCATCTGCAAAAGCCAAGGGCTGAAATATGTTGTTCAACAGAATAGGCTCATTATAGCTAAATTAACTACTTTTTACTCTAATAGTACTCTTTCTAACTTCCTGAAAGTCATTATTAGCTAATGTATCCCTTGCATGTAAAAGCCTAAGCTCTTCCTGAAATTCTGCCACCATTTCCCACAGTCTACACCGTCTCTTTATCTATTGCCTCTACTTTAATTAGCATAGCTTCAAACTTTTCCAACTTACTAACAAATTGTACATGTTCACTACTAGCTTCCTTAAAAGTACATGCCAGTCTGGAGTTCCCAAATCAAACTCACTCATTGCACCCATTACACCTAAACAACTGTGAACGCTTAACTCCTACACTAGTCTTAACCATTGTATTTATACTTATAGTTATAGCATAAAAATAAATACTCAATACCATGTACCAGTAGCCTATTGTTAACACTGTTACTGTTAAGCCTAACGTTTAAGAACCAATTATTTTTATCACTTCTTTGTCTTCACACTAAACAACAAAGTCTATCTTTAATTATATAGAACTTAGAAATAGAGCTTAATAATTTAGTAGAACAATATATGTAATGTTAATAATAAAATGTATTTAGCCTGATTTATATTATAACTTACCTATATCTAGTATTAGCTGAATTGAAACTAATGTATCGAGGTTCAAGTAAACAAGTTAATCTTTAAAACACGAAAAAACAATAAACTAGTTTTAGATTGTATTTGTTTAATAAAACAATGTATTTATCCTGTTTTACAATTTACCAGTAAGTTAAATATACCTAAGCCTAAAGTACCGTTACACAAACTAAGCCTATTTTAACGTTGTAGTAAAATTCATACCACTAAACTCTACGTTAAACTTTGACCATTTTACTTTTATTTACCAGTCTTACTACATCTAGTTATCATTGAGTTATTTAACCCAAATTACTACAAATTATAATATTAATATTAAATAACTTTTAGAAACCGATAAGAGCTTAACTTTTCAACGTCCTCCTTCTTTAGTCGCGCCGTTTACAATCATATGCATGAAATTAAGACTAAATTAAAAGTGTCACAAAACTCATAAAATGTTCAATAGCATATCATGGCAACCATGGTGTTATTATTACGCATGAGTTAGACTGGACCAAAACGAATAACAACACAAAAAAACAAACACCTTTGCCTAATACCGCAGTTAATGCCAAATCCAGTGTCTTGTTAAAATGCTGTTATACATTATTCTTACTATGGACCTATAGAGAATGATGTGGTATAAACTGTTTTTAGAGTTTTAGGTTACACCACACACATATCGGTATTGGCATGTGCTTACATCTACTACATGTAATCCACCATTTTTCTTCGAAAAATTATTGTTTATAGACTGAAATGATTCATACGCGTCTAATGTTTAGACATTATGAAGCCTAAATATATCAGTTTTACAGGCATGAAAAGATAAATAATTGATCCAATTTTTAACTCAGTTCTTTAAACGTGATTGAAGTAAATCATAATTCTGATTATTCACTCCTGAAGAAGAAAAATATATCTTCCGTAGTTTTTCAGGTTATCGAGTTTTTTATTGTCTAGGTCAGTGGTCGGCAACTTTTTTTGATCGCGGGTCAATTTTTTTTTTTTCGGAAAATTTTGCATTGTGTTGTGTCAGTGATAATCATATAATTATTAATACCGGTACACGTATTTGAAATGTGTATGTTTATTTACATACAAAAAATTAATAGTTCGATATTTTCCCCTGAAATTGATCTTAAAATTCTCCGTAACCGTGACTCTTTCCCTTAATATCGTTGTTCTTCTCACATAGCCGAGAAACTTGAACTGAACAATGATTGTGCCCTTACGGGTTGCAATGGTGAAGCCAACTTTTGGCGGGTCAGCCAAATTATTGCCGCGGGTCATAGGTTGCCGATCACTGGTCTAGGTCATCATTTTTAGATCCCGCGTGAATTCTTAGAATCACGAAAGAGTACTGATGTAAATATTTAGTCTTTCTGAGTTTTGTTTTATTTGTAATTAAGCACAGAACTACACAATAGGCTACCTGTGCTCTGCCCACCACGGGTTTCGAAACTCGGATTCTAGCGTTGTAAGTCCGCAGACATATCGCTGTGCTACTGGGGGCCTTTCTGAGTTATGGTTTGAAAGTTTACTATTTAACAACTGTTTAAGGTTATTACAAACCTTTATTCTACTCCTCATCAACAGATGAACTTATAGTAGAAGTAATTATGTTAGAGAACTGTAATTTTTTTAAAATTTTATTTCAGTCATTACTGTAAGATTTAGATTTATGATTTTTATTAATATTGAATTATTTATTCATTTTAACACAAAATAATGTTATATTAATATCATTTATTTATTTATTTTATTTTGAATGATAAAGATGATCGGTTGGCATTGTTACGTTGTTACTATTATGAGCCTAATAGGTTTTTCATGTAAAATATCTGATACTAATTATTTAAAAACATGAATTCTGATTTTTACAAAGTTTTCTATGGTATACGGTCTGATTTATGAACAATTCTGGTTGAAAAGTAAGAGTCCAGATATTTGTTAAGACCATTTTGATTTCTATAGTAATATTATCAAATTAGTTGATAACATATATCACTGTTGGTTCTTCTTGTCAAGGTTTTCAATTTTTTTTTTCTTTGATTATAATTTTGAAACAATTTTAGTGTAATTTTTTGGGTGCCCATTTTTTTTTTTTTGGGTTTTTTTTTTTTTTTTTTTCACTTATAAAACTTTATCTCATATTATCGCCATCATCATCTTGGTAGATATTCGAGACTGAAGAACAGGGGTGCTCGGAAATTAAATAATTCCTGTTCTCCTCGCTTGGTAAAAAACAACAACAAAATTGGAATCGAAGAATCCAATACTGAAGAAAGGGTGGGGATCGATAGATCTAATCCTCAAGAATTAGATAGTCGTGGCCTTGTGGGGTTGAAATGGAAGTGTCCCGTGAAAATCCATTTTCACTTGTCGGGTGCCGAATATTTTATCTCATAAGTTAAGAATTTTATTATGAAGTGCAATAATATGTTTGCAACGAATCTTCAAATGAATGTTTCCAAACATTAGAAGAAAATGTGATATAATATCCATACAGCACTTTTGTACTTTCAAATAGAACTACTTTTAACAGCAGTCCTACATTGTTAAGTAAATAGTGATAAAACTCACACTTTTGTTATCCACGTCCCACAAATACTGCAATAAAAATCATTGATTTGAATAATGTGCTATTGATATCGTCTTGCGTAACGTTTGATGTTTCTTTTTTTTTCAATTGCTAAGTTCCTGACTTTCAGTTTTGTGTCTCTGATCATTAACCAGAACAAAACAGGGGAGTATGGGACCGTCTAAATGTCTATAATTCATGACAATAAATTATTGCTATAAAAGTATCTGACCCGTTTCTATTGGAAGTCTTCACTGCAGTAGTTCTAGTGAGAAAATCTTCCTTTTAAGAAGTAACAGAAACTGTTCTTTTTACATGTTGATTTACTGTCCTAACATCTGATGTTTTCATTCCTCACGACATAATACAAACTAGCCAGTATTGTCCTATATATGATATTTTAATTTCTTGTGTTATGATACACTCTAGCCAGTTCAGTCAGTCCTTTATGTGATATCATATATGTTAAACTAAGCCTACATTTTTGATCATGCAGACTTTTTATTACATATTTAAGAAATAAAGGTAATATGTTATTATACTCATATGTACAATAGTTTTACCCACTATGACGTCACAATGAAATTTTTATGAGCAGCTTGCTAAAATATAGTAAGTTACCAGAGTCCCTGAAAAGGAATTCGTGAATTGAGTCTTATTTTGACTCACTCAAAATGTAACTAATTACAAAAACTGTGTTAATGAATCTGCGTGAATGCAAACAGTTTGATGTATCATATCACAAAGTTTTCCTAGATGCTGGCGAGAGGACAAAAAGTAGGAAACACGCAGAGTTTGAACAAATTTTAGAGTTGTTGATAGAAGTAACAGGTGTCTTGATGTGTTTGTTAAAAAACAGTCTCAGTGCACGTTCCTATCTATGAATTTGTGGTCATGAAAACTGAAACTATCCAACTATATTTTACCTTATATGGACATGTGTGCGTCTAAATACAAACCGGTCGGTTTAGTTTCAAATGTGATATTTTAATTCTGCTCGGCATGATACACACTAGCTTGTTATAATTTCTAATATGACACGAGAAATTATAACAAGCTAGTGTGTACCATGACGGATCATGACATGAGGAGTCAAACATCATATATACGACTAAAGTGACTAGTGTGTACCATGACACGAGAAATTATAACAAGCTAGTCTGTATCATGACACGCGAAATTATAACAAGCTAGTTTGTACCATGACACGAGAAATTATAACAAGCTAGTGTGTACCATGACACGAGAAATTATAACATGATAGTGTGTACCATGACATTAGAAATTATAACAAGCTGGTGTGTACCATGACACGAGAAATTATAACAAGCTAGTGTGTACCATGACATTAGAAATTATAACAAGCTGGTGTGTACCAAACTAGGCAGTTTAGTCTTATGTATGATGTTCAACTCCTTGTATCATGATACAAATTAGCCCGTTTAGTCGAATATGTGATGTTTTAATTCTCCACGTCAGGATACAAACTACCCAGTTTAGATCTATTTGTATGTTCTAATTCCTGTGCCATGATAAAAAAAGTACTCAGTTTAGTCCTATATGTGATATTTTAATTCCTCGCGTCATAGTACCAACTAGCCAGCTTATAATTATATGTGATTTTTAATTCTTCATGTCATGACATAAACTAGCCAATTTAGTCCTATATGTGATATCATAATTCCTCATGTCGTGATACAAACACGTCAGCTTATACCTATATGTGATACTTTAATTCCTCGTGACAGGATACAAACTACCCAGTTTAGGACTATATATGATGTTTTAATTCTTTATGCCATAATATAAGCTAGCCTGTTTAGTCCTATATGCGATACTTTAGTTCCTCACATCATGATGCAAACTAACCAGTTTAGTCGTATATGTGATATTTAACTCTTTATGTCATGATGCAAACTAGTCAGTTTAGACACATATATGTTGTTTTAATTCGTCAAGTCATGATACAAACTACCCAGTGTAATCGTATACATGATATTTAATTCCTTACGTCCTCATTACAAACTAACTTGTTTTAATCCTATTGGAGATATTTTAATTTGTCACGTTATGATACAAACTAGTTAGTTTATGTCTATATATGTGATACTTTAATTTGTTTCAACTTTTACAATGAGCTTGTACAGCAGGAACTCCGGACATATAGGTAGCATTAGTTTTAAAATTCAAGCACCATCACTTTGTTGATGAAAGTTCTCACATATCTGACTTCTTTAACATAGTCACAAGTTTAGCATCATTCTGTATAAATCAGCAGAATGGAGTAGTAAAACAGCTAAAAAGAAACAGCTTAATACGAACTGTATAACTGTGTAAAAATATATTTTGATAACAACACAAATATAATGATATTTATATTTTGTATGGCGATATGATACTTAATAAATAATATTATTTTGTTTTGTTTTTATAAGTAAAAACAATATATAGTAGATTTTAGCATTATACACAAACAAAACTACACATTAATTTCAACTGGAAATACAGTATGATGACTTTTGACATTTTCAGCCTGAGCAGCAACTTATGTGAAAAATGGATTACATAAACAGGTAAAAGACTCTAAAATTCAGGCATATTTATCTCTAATTTAGAACTGCTGACCAGAGGAAAGGCAACCATTCAGAGGCACTCGCAGCCTACATGGTTATTATTAACCGAAAAGTGGGATTGACTGCCAGGATTAAAATACCCCTCAGCTGAAAGTCCAGTGCATTAATCTTAGGAAACACAGATCAACACGCTAACCCCTAAGCTAATCAGTAAGTGAAGTATATAAAAAGCGAAATGAACGATATGAAGTTAAAATTATTTCAAATTTTGTCCCCTGGTAGAGCAGCAGTAAGTTTACGGATTTACAACACTAGAATCCAGAGTTCAATTCCTTGCAGTCAACACAGCAGATAGCCCAATGTGACTTTGCTCTAAAACAAACAAACTTTCCAATTTCAGCATTATTATATGACCAGATTAATGGCCATAGTACTAACTGCCTTGATAAGGATATTTAGTGCTATCAAATTTATTGAAGACTTTCAAATTTATATCAAATGAATTATAATAGTTACAAATTATAGTAAATCTTTTTACTTTTAACTTTACTTTTGTATTTCAAACAGGGTTTTACAATTTATAAAACTTGTTAATTTTCTTACCAGAGGCCGTTTTACGCATTACATATTGAGTATCACTCAAATTTTGCACATAAGCACATTGCGCTGATGAGTTGTGTGCTCAGGAATTAGAAGTCTAGTTAACGAAAACAATGAAATATATAGTAATCATATTAACCTGAACATACAGAATTTGTGTTGTTAAAATATAATAATTTTTCTCGTAGTCCGCTTTTTTTTTTTTACCAAAAACCAAATTCTGACTCCAAACATCATTTAGACTAAATACTGATGTTTACTTCTGTAGCAAGAAAATAAAGTTAGTAGTTGGATAATTATCCTGCTCAGAGGTATTAATAACAAAAACAACTAAAACAATAATTAACTTTATTATTAAAGTTACTTGATGGAGGGTATTATAAATATACACGTAAAAGTCAAGTTGGTAAGTCACACAAGCTGCCTCCATGACTGGTTGAAATATGACTAATTCTCTACTATTTACAGTGAACACTCAGTTGTGTAATGCATAGAAATTATCATCCCGATATGATGTTTTTATACTGTATGATAACAAATGCTGAAGTCAGTTAGTTTCATATACACAAGCAGCTGAATAAAATATACGGTCCAGAATACGTCACTGCAGTATGACGTCATATTGTGTAAACTTGCGTTGTATACAAGGTGTGCAATCACAATACAACATTCTTTGTAAAATTCGCCCTAGAAAAAGTGTGCTGATAAAACCGAAAATTGAGGTTAATCCATATTTTATCCCTTTCTACAAACAATAAAATTGTGTAAATTATGATCGACAGTGCTTCAATTGGCAAAAAAGTGCTGGTACGCAAAAAAATTGGGATAAAGGGGACGAAAAAAGTGGCGTTCGAACTTTGATACATATCTTTAGCTATGATGAGAAGTGCTGGTACGCAACTCTTGCAGTACCGGCAAGTACCGACCCATTTCAAACACTGATCGAGTAGATTTAAATACCTAATACTGGTTTGAGTCTAAATCGCTCATCTAAACAAGCATTAGTAATTTGTAATTTTTATTGAATATACAGCTAAGTTTCTGTTTAAAACTCTTAAAATATAAAATTCATGACTGTGTTTTGTTCAAACAATTACAAAGTTATTTATTAAATTAAGACGATTACGTATACAATTTTCAATATTCTACAATATAAACCGTTTTTATTGTAACTGAAAAGAAATTCGCAAGTTTCTCCCAGAAGCTGTGTTTTTATTTAGGACACATATCAGAAGGAAACTGTTATTCCATAAAATACCATTTATTTCTCAAAACACACGATTTTTTTGTAACGCTCATAACATAGAGAAAAACAACATATCTTTCAATTCGATTACAGAGTACTGTGTAAACTTATATTAATTAACTTACAAAATACTGGGTATTTTCACTTTAAATATTTTAATTGAAATTGCTTATCAGAGATTTTAATACTTATCCCTCATAATTCTGATACTGAAACATAGCAAATTATTTTTTTTACAAGTGGCAAATTATTGTTTATTTCTGTATTCAGATTTCCCCAGTGGGAAAGCGGTAAGTTTGCGGACTTACAATGCTAAAATCCATAGTTGTGTTCCCCGCTGTGGACACAGTAGATGGTCCAATGTGGTTTTGCTTTAAAAACAAAACAAACAAATTGTATTTAAAATCATATTACTAGAGTTTTCATATTTTATCATTCTGTTTACACAAAATTAAATAACTAAAAACATCAAATTTCCCTGTTAAACACCAAGGATTACTTAATGTACGAAAAGGATAAACGTACCTTATAGAGAGAGTGCCGTGAGAAAAAAACTAATTTCATCTTCTCAATTATGTGCCGAACAACTCCAGTCAACTTCGAATAAAATACATAACACGTCCTTGAATAACGACCTAAGACTGGTTATCACGTGTAGTAAATACAAGTACGTTTATCATAATTATACTATCGTGTAACTTACCTTAAAGTTGCAGTTTTACACTTAACTTTAGATAAAACTGAGTCAGCGTGTTCAGCATGTTGATAAATAGATGACATTGCATTTATAAGTTAAGTTTCACAATCATACCGGCGAAAGCAGAGACAAAAATCAAAATGAATGTCTTAATGATCACCGTATTACTGGGCTCCAACAAACATATCAAAAACAAGTACACATCGTAACCAATTATCCGGTACATTAAAAGCTTTAAATTGATGTACTATTTTATTTTGTTCAACCTAGATTACGCAACGCAAGCTTTGGAATGTGTCATAATATCAAGTTTTTGTCAAACCCAAGCTCCCTTCTTTATACACTCTATCTACTCTTATTGTGGATCATTCTATTTTGTATTTATCGTTCTAAAATGTGAACTTTCTTTTTTCGTTTATACCATGAAATTAAAGTAAAAAAGTCAAACAAGTCTACATGAGATCATGTTAATATCGTAAGTATTTGCTTCCAACATAGCAGCTTTAGAGATAGAGTGCGTTGTTTAAAAAAAAAAAAAGCATAGAGCATTTTAGAAGTAATTAGATACTGAACTAAGTAATAATGCAGTGCTTGGTGAAAAGACAAACAATTTTGAACAAGATATGGATTTCGTTTAAATGTGCTCCTTTGCACTCTTTAATAGCGAAACAGGTATAGCAGAAATCCAATGTTTTGCAACTATGCTTAATTTGTTGTTTTGTTTATCAATAAAGTATTTCATTACTTCAATGTCAAGCAGCTATGCCAGTCTCTTTTTTTGTCATATGTGAAGTATTTACTTTCTGCGTACATTTCCTATGAACCTCCTCTTATTACGGTCTAAATACTCTCATGTCAGTTAGAGTTTCACTCGAGAACGCCAAAATATGACTATGTTATTGATTTACAATTATAAACGAAGAAAATTTTGTGTCACTGATTTTCTGATTTTGTCTATAACTCACTGAAATGGCAGAGTCGTTTAAAAGAATACATATTTCTGTACTGCAAAAGAAGAAAATAGCAAATGAAGTGTGAACACAATCTGAGGATGTGACATGATCTAGGAGAAAACTTCCTGTTCTAAGGCTTTTTGCTGCCGATGCAAAATTCATGTCCGTGTTCTCTGTTTAGCAGAAAGTAGAGCTGCAGCTAGGAACTTCCTAAGCTGTAGAAATTGCTCGTCTCCTATGATTATCTCGGGCTTGCACGAGAAGATGACCATCAGACGCAGCTACCATGGTAATGAGACATCTGGGTATCCTGAAACCAACTGGGGCAATCTCCATAAGAGTCTGAAGCGGTCACAAACGAATAGTGCCCAAACTCATTAATGACTGGAAATACCAATGAGCATAAAATGCCTCCAAGTGACAATGGAAGATTTAGTCGTCCAGGAGAAATAAATGCACTGACATCAGATGAAGTTGTTAGCATCTTCACAAGAAAATGACAATATTTGGTACAGCTGAAATACAATACCTTGCAAAAGTATTCACCCCCTGCAACGTTTCACAATTTGTTGCCATTTGAGCTTGTAATTATGAAACTTTCAAATGGGGCTTTATATTCAGAATCTACACAATCTACTCCAAATTGATAAAGCTAAAAAACGCTGATATTATGTAAGTGAGTTAGATTTTCAAAGAAAATTAGAATATTCTCAACTGAATAAGTATTCAACCCCTTTGCTACGGCTACCCTAAATCAGTTCAGGCGCAAAATATTAGTTTCAAACGTCACAAAACTAATGTAATGGTTTCTGTCTGGGTGTAATCAAAGTGGTTTAGCTTGACTTCAGATAAATGCATCTATTCAAGCCTCAACTCACATAGTGATACGACAAACCAACCATAAAAACCAAAGAGCTTTCCAAACAAGTCAGGGATAAAGTGGTAGAAAATCACGGATTTGGAGACGTTACAAAAAACTTCAAAGTCGCTGGTTATCCCTTTGAGTACGGTGAAGTCCATCATTAAGAAGTGGAATGTGCTTCATACCACCCAGTCACTACCCAGACCAGGCCGCCCTTCCAAACTAAGCAGGAACTAATAATGGCTGGAGACGGCTTGAATGGGTAATGAAGAAAAACTTTAATATAAGTTTAACATAACAGC
>NW_013665626.1:981111-989290 GCF_000517525.1 Limulus polyphemus
GCTGTTATGTTAAACTTATATTAAAGTTTTTCTTCATTACCCATTCAAGCCGTCTCCAGCCATTATTAGTCTCAAAGTGGGTTCCTCGTCATTGAATAAGCAGGAACTAGTTAGAGATGTCGTTGTGAAGCCAACAATGACTTTAATAGATTTACAAAGTTCCATGTCAGAGATAGGAGTCAGTGTTCGTACACTAACAATATCCTGGTCCCTACACAAAGCTGGTCTGTATGTGCGAGCGGCAAGAAAGAAGCCATTAGTGAAAGATAATCCTCTTAAATTTCGTATGGAGTTTGCGACAAAGCATATGAATGATACTGCAGACATGTGGTAGAAGGCGTTGTGGTAAGACGAGCCAAAAGTGAGCTTTTTTGGTCTAAATTCAAAGTGTTACGTCTGATGCAAGCCCAGCACAGCACATCACTCAGTAAACACCATCCCAACTGTCAAGCATGGTAGTGGCAGCATCATATCATGGGGATGCTTCTCATCTGTAGGGATTAGGAAACTGGTCAGGATTAAGAGGAAGATGGATGGTGCAAAGTACAGGCGAATTCTAGATGAAAACCTGTTCGAGTCAGCCAAAAATCTGAAACTGGGTCAAAAATTCACATTTCAGCAGGACACTGACACGAAGCACAAGGCCAAGCCACACCGAAGTGGTTTAAAAAAGAAAGTGAATGTTCTGGAGTGACCCAGTGAAAGTCCTGACTTGAATCCAATAGAAAATTTGTGGTGAGACTTGGAGATTGCAGTCCATCAATGATCCTCAACGAACTTGTCAGAATTGGAGCAATTTTGACAGGAATAATGGGAAAAATTACACCATCACACTGTGCAAAGCTGGTACAGACCTATCCAAAAAGACTGACAGCATTAATTTCTGACAAAAATGCTTCCACCAAGTACTGACTTACGGGGCTGAATACTTATGCAATCAGAACATTTCTATTTATATATTTTCTTTAAAGGTTTTGCTGACATATAACCTCCTTCACATATAGCATTGTTAAGCTTGATCATTAGAGTTTCGAATAAAAACAAGTTCATTAAAAAACTGTTTACATTATTTGTATTTCATCAAAAATATCATTACTGGTAGTGGATGAATACTTTTGCAAAGCACTGTATTTATACGTCAGAAGGTCTATTGCAAAGTTGCTAGGGGTTACCTGGAGGCCAGAGATGGTACGGAACCTTAAGATAGGGTATATGCACACAAAAACTTGAAGAAGGAGGAAAATTTAGACGACTGGTGAACAGCCATTGCTGATTGTTCCATAATTTGTGGTGGTGAACTGAGTGAACTTTAGAGTTGAAATTAAGGCTCAAAAACACAGATTTCACGCAAACGTAAACAGGTGATCCATGATGCTTTGAAGGAAAGCCATATCTGAATACAGAGTTAGCAGAATATGAGAGAATTCTCACTGGCAGATCCGTTGATGGGTTGTCATGGCACCACAAGGGATTCATGGATATTTTCTCCAGATAATGTGGTCACATTGATCAAATTGTTCAAGAAAAAGGCAGCTGTAATTTATGAAACTAATCAAGCTCAAAACACTTAACACTTAGCTCCATTACATCAAAAACCATCGGGTCTTATGGTTCAGTTACACTGGTTATCAATGTGCAGTCAGGGCTATCCAGACTCTGTTAGTATGGCAACACTTGTTTCCAGCATTCAGATCTCAACAGACAGTTCTCTGCATGAGAGGAACAGAGTTTCTTTTTTTTATTGTAGGCTGTTTGGCCACTGAATAACAAACTACTCATATCCTATCATACAGTGAGAAAGAGCAGGGTTTTTTTCTTCTGATGATCTACCAAGCACCAAAAAAGTAGGGTTGACAATAAGCTATGACAGCTGTTACTGGATTGATTCTACTTTCCAGTTTGGTATATACTGCACCTTACACGTGTTGTCCAGAGGTGTAGGGCCTGTGACAATACAAAGGCGTGATGTAGAGATTTTGATGAGCATTAGCGTTGCTGAAACTTTGACTCACCTCACAATGAATTATGTGCTTTAACTGAAGTCATCACTTCAGCCATTTATTACTGATTTCATTTTAGTTATTGAGAATAGGCTGGAGAAAAGTGGAGAGATATTGCTTCAGTGCTTACTTTCACGAGTAAAGGTTGTTGTGTGCGATATAGGATTGTTCATTAATATCTTAGGGATAAACACGCTAAACAAATTATTAGACAGTATGAGTCATAAAAAAGTCGAGCTGCAGTTTTACAGTAAAGTTATACAATGTAGATCTGTCAGAAGCCAGAAACAGAAGATTCTAGAAGTACATGTAGAGGAGGGCATTGCAGTAGTTTTCAGTGTATGTGTGCTTTTTTCTCGGTTTTATATGGTGATAGAACTAACTCATAAAAACATGTTGTTTTTGTTCCGAAACTACATTACACTTGCTCAAACAGTTACTCCTCGAAATTCTGGATATATGCCAGTTGTGATTTTTATAATTGTGGGCAAACAGCTATTGAGCTTTTAGATGGAATAGTCAGTCATAAGCATTGTAAATGAGGCATATGTGATTGAAGCTGGTTGCATAGCTAGTATTGCATTAACTGCACCACATGTAGGGGAGAAAATGCTTGATTATCAGATCATCTCATGTCCTTGATCAATTACTGTGCAAGTAATCTGCATCCAGAACAGAGGCTAAAACTCGGTAGTTATTGGTGAAACTTACCAATGTGTTTGTAAGGCTAAATGGGTACGAAATTAGCTTCTAATAATAGCTTAGAGATGTTTTATGAATTATAATAAAACAGCCAAATGTAGGATTTCTTATAACACCAGGGATGTTTACAGTACATAAATAGAGTGAAAGTTGAAGACTGGAGTATTGTAATCTTCAAAAGATTCTTAGTGTTATCTTCAGTAGTGATTGTGAGATAAAAAAAGGGCTATCAAGGTTTTATGCGAATTTTAAGTAGGTAAACTAGAATGCTCTCATTGGATTCACGTATTAAACATAGCATACAGCTACTATACAGTTGAATTGTACAGCGAAAGCTCATGTCATTCAGCCTTTGAGTCAACCACTTTTAATAAACTGATAGAGTTTACACTGACAAGGCTACAATGAGAGAAATACTTAATTCATAAGAATTAGATTCTGGTGTTTGGTTTAAACATTTTGGTATGCTGCTGAGAGACTTAAGGGTAGTGTTTCAGCGTATAAAAAAGAGACATGCTTTAAACGGAAACCAGCAGTGAAGTGTGTGTGGTTATGCGTATGCAACTTATTTTTCACTTGTATAGTAGGCAAGGATTAAATTTCGACTGCATTTGCAAAGATTGCAGTGGTTAAAAAGTGGCCCAAGCACATGACAAAAAAAAAGATAATTTCACAGCTTTTTAGGCTTTTGCATTGTGTTATAACATTTTGTAGCCAATGTTCTGAGATAATCGTCCCGTTTTATGCTCTGACTTAAGCTGGTACATACTTCCCATGAACAAGCATTTCAGTCAATAAAATATTATTTAGATGAAGCTCTGCTGCTACCATATCCTTAGGAAGAATTCTCATACTGGTGCCATTAATAGTATAATTGAAGTTGTATTGTCACAGATGTTGGAGGGGATGAAGCATGTTATTTTATACTGATAGCTCCTGATTTCTGGAATTTCATCTAGAAGAAGGAACTGCTTACACTTGTAGTATTTGTCACATGCTTTTATTACTTCTTATGTGTTAGGAATCCTGCCATTTATCTGGCCAATGTAATACTGAAATAGCTTATGAACTTCAATGTGCATCAACAACTACAGTAGCGACATGATAATGCATAAGGATTATCTCACTAGATTATAAAAATTCTTCTCTATTGAATACCCAAACCTTGAACACCTTGCAACTATAAAAGCAAAAAAGTAGTTATGGTTTCCATGCAGGCAGCGATGATATCACTAGTGGATGAACTACAGGTGTTTTGGGAAGAGTAACTGAAGGAACCAGATCTATAATGAGTATTATTAGCCACGCAGAGAGGTGAAGTGCAACTTTCATAGATCAATAATTGCAGCATGAGTGCACAAAACGTGGCACATGTGCCAGCAGCTAGAGTCATATAAACTTAGGTGCTTGATCTGTGTAAAGATAGTACCCATAATGGTTCTGAGATGGAAGATTCTTTAGATTTTGCATAATCAATAATCAGGGGATACCAAATCGTTTCTAACACTGCTACCAAAATGATAATGGTGTTTTATATACACTGGTGTTTATCAATTGCATCACCAAATGGGATGAGACTTATTCATTACTCCAATTTCAGCAGAGACTGTCACTGTTAAATTACCTACACAACAGTTAGCACGATTTGTAAAATTTGGAGAAAATCATATGAATCAAAAAGATAATTTAACAACCAGCTGTTTGCGGAGTTGCATTTATAACGAGCTCTTCACTCTGATAGTGTGAACGAATGGGTTATAGGTACAGTCATGTATATGCCTGCAGTGTTCTTGAATCTTAAATGAGCTCCCTAAAATGAATACCAGGCATACATACATTTGATGGCATATACGGCAATGAAGGACAATCAACTGATCATTCTGCGATGTTACTGACGTTTGAATGTGAAGTAAAACTCTGTTGATGTAATGCGTGGTCCATATTTAAGTACGAATACACACAGTGTTCACAAATATAGGTGACGTGGTTAAAATCTATTACGTTTGATGCATATAAACTCGCACAACAACAGATCACTAAAGCAGCTACTTGTCAAAAGAGATGCTACGACAAGACAATAAAGGAGTGGAAGTTTAAGGCCTGAAAACTAAATATGACTTTGATACATACTTGCATAATGCAAAGAATTCGTCTCTGTCTAGAATCGTCATTATTACGTCCTTAGACAGGTCAACCTGTCACACTGTAAGCTGCAGCAGTCATGAATGATGCAAAAGTGTATTTAGTAAATCGACAAGCTAAAGCTATATGCTACAGATGAGCTTTCCACGAGCTCTTTGGGCTAGGAATCATAGGTTGAGTATATTCGTTGGTCAGGGGTTATTGAGAGCGTTGTGTCATTGGTTCTCGACCTGACTGATAATGAGGAAGATATCACAAGTACCTTTCTCGTGGTTCACAATGAATCAAAGGAAGAAAAGCTCAGCTGTTTGGAAGATCACCTATGACGTCAACAATGAACTCTAAATTGAATTGTTGCTGGATTTAAAACAAACTGGTCAGTTGTTATGATGGCTTTACGACAATAGGCTACAATGGTGCATGGTTGGAAAGCGTGAACTTCAAAAGGGAGTAACAATTCTTGTGTTCCAAACTGTAAAATGGAATTATATGTTGGCACTGTAGTTCAGTTGAGCATCATTCATTTACAGTGACTGAGATGTCAAAATGTGTCGGCATTTTAAATAGCTACAAGATGTGAATGCAGAACAAATGCTGCAATCTTGCTTTCCAAGCTAGCACTTGGAATGATGTGGTTTTCTGTGGTGCATTCTGCTTGAGACACGCCAGTTATGACAGCTGGGACATTGTGTTTAATAGAAGACACCCTAGAATAATGATGGTTTGTCTGATGGTTATGTATGTTAAAATGTACAATTGTACTTATTTTTCGTAACGCCCAGTCTTTTCTGTTCCACTTATAAGAGATTGTTAAATGTCTATGTTTATGCACATTATTATCAAAGGTTTTAATTATGCTTCTTCTTTATAGAATTGACTTCTAAAAGATTGTTTTACGTTTGTTGTACAATGAATTCAAAATGTTTGTGTTGTTTCCTATAAGACTCATGGCGTCTGGTGGTTGTCCAGACTTAATGATTCCGTTGCATTAAAGATTTAAATGGGATTTTAAATTTAAAAGTATGGTCAGCCTGAGAACAGCCCTAAAATACTGGAAGATGCAGCTGTGGTATGCATATTCTGCTTGTAACCCTTTAAAAACATATAAAAACAAATGATTATTTAGACATTCTTCACAAACTCCATGCACACCACTGTGAATAGTGCCAAACCTGTCCTTAGTCTGTCACTCATGGTCAGGACTAGTGCATCTATAAACACTTCTGTATAGAGTCAATACGCTAAGTCGTTAATTACTTTTAACGACGCCTGGCATACTGGATATGTATAGAAATATAAATCTGTGGTTTCTCTCTTTTATGTTTTTTGAACAATGAGTCTAGTCTCCAGATATGCATTCTAAAAGGTCCCGGTAGACATTCAATGTAATTCCAAGCAAATCTAGTACTTGAGTAAAATTTCTTTTGTTTTAGCCTAAGCCAGTTGCAGATTTTCTCTTGAATTGTTGTATACATGTACATATATAAAGAAAATTCGCAGCAACTTCTTATCCTTAATTTACGCCAATAAAGTGTTTATTTCTTTTATTTCAAACTCAAACAATTCTTTTAATTGAGTCTTTGATGTATTCACATTTTGGAACCCTTTCTAGCAACCATTAGTTTTATGGTCCTAATGTTTAAAAAAAGTCATGCTAATTTATCGTTTGTAAAACAAAGAAATAATGATAATAAAAAGTAACCTAAACAAGAATTTCCTACATTAGATTATATCTCAATCCTTTTCCTTTACTGGTTCTTCAAACTGCTTAAAAAATCCTTTGTATAAGGTTTATGAATAGTAGGAAGATATTTAATGAAATATCTCAAACTTATCCAGAGTTTCTACAATCGAAGGTTCCTTGTATTAGTAAAAAAAAAAATATGTTTATATTTATTTATTCTTGAATTGTTTTAATTATAAGTACAATACATGTCATATTTTATTATTGGTGTAAATGTTGTTAAATTTGTTTTCATGGTTAATACAGTAAAAAAAAATCACGTGTTAACCATTTGATAAAAAGCTTCATTTTTTTTTCACATTTCTCACTTAGATACTTTCTTTAGTTTATTGTCATCATTATATTCAAGATGGCGCTAAAAACAGGTAATGTTAATGTAATTCTTTTGTTTCATTACTTATAATTCCCTGCTACTAGCATTTATCTTTCAGATGAAAATAAAAACGGAAATAGGCTATAGAGAATAAATCGTTCAAGCATGGTGCCTACTCTGAACACTACTTGATTCGCCATTTTAAATTTTACTTTTAAATCATGTCTAGTGAAAGGATATTAAAAACATAAAATACGAAAGTGAGCCATTGCCAGTTTTGGTTAAAACTTAAAATGAAAGTGAAGAGAAAAATGGACAAGTTTATGCGATTGCGCCATCTAGCAGTAAGTAATGAAGTTAATTCTGCTTTGAGAGCAACATTGCTGTATTATTTGAACTGAAAAATAATAGTATTGATGTCTCTATCACCTGTAGTTAGATTTTTTGAAGTTCCATTGTAGCTTAAAATACTAATGCCAATGTTTACAATTAAAGCTAAAAGTATTGTGTTTATCGTAGTGTCATGTTGGTTATATGAAGATAAGATAAGTACTTTCAGTTCTCTTAACAATATATATACATATATATCGATAAGTATGATTTATTACTCATGAACAACATGTTCTACATTTTTTCTAATGTCACTTAAGAATTTTAATAGTTTATTAAAAACTCAGTTTTTTTCTACAACTTCGATTAGTGATTTTCTCGAAGGGCATTTTTCAATTTAGTTGACTTGGAATATTGAATTTTCTAATGATTAAATGTTATTGTGGAATGTTCATGTAAAGCTTATAATTTGGTATATCAGTTATTATTTTCACCCAGCTTATAGCCAACTAAATTAAAGTGAATTGACGGTACATAAGAGAGAGTAACTTCACTAATAAATGGTACTAAAAATCAAGTAAAATACAAGCTAACGCCCAAAAAAATTAGTCATCATATTAAGGACAAGCTTGTAGTGACAGACATATGTAATCAGTACTATGGTAATCACACATGTCTGATATATATATGAAAACGTTCGAAATCACTAATCGTTTTTAGTAAAAACAATACATTTGGAAAAATGTACGATTTTGAGTTCGGTTATTCGCTCAAAGCCACTTAAGGACTATTTGCTCTAGCTGTTCCTAATTTTTAATTTCCAAGTGATAGAGTAGAAGGATGACAGCTAGCTAGTCAACAGCGCCCATCGCCATTTCCTGGAATATTGTTATTTGATATGGCCTCAGAGTGCATTGTGCGATTATATATATATATATATATATATAT
>NW_013665626.1:989676-995589 GCF_000517525.1 Limulus polyphemus
CTCAGAGTGCATTGTGCGATTATATATATATATATATATATATATATAACCTCTGGACTACGATCGGCACAGAATGAAACTTATGAAATCATATTATGATCTATAGCTGTTACGTCGTCGTTTACAAGTAGTATATTTGTTTGTATTCCGTCATAAATGCGTTTATTCAGAAGCTTTCACAATGCAACACTAAAATCACAGTAGCCTGTTTCTTACGTACTCTCGTACTTACAGCACTTACAACGTTCTATTATGCTTTTAGTCTAAAAAGAAAAGAGAAAAGACGTTATGGCTTATAAAAGGTGTTTTATTATCAAGGCAACTAACCGCTAGAAATGACTTTAATATGACACATCTTAAATAGCATGTTAGTTGGTTAGAACAAAACTCCAATAAGCATTTTAAATAACATTTAAATCCTGCTTTAAATATTATACATATCAGAGATTTAATGTGCTCGAAAATATTGTTACGACAACGGAAGTCACGTGATCTGGTAACACGTGATGAGTTTCTAGAAGGATTGGGGAACATCACGAATAATCCAGTATTTGCTAGGCGCCCTCTATTTTAGTATATAAGCCGGCAAATAAAGTGACGGCGATAACTGAATTGTAGACAGAGAGATATAGAGACAGATAATTGAGTCAAGCCGTAAGTAAAATGCGTGAATCGTTGTGAATTCTAGCGTGTGTTTACGTTAAAATGACTGTGGAAATTAAGTGTATTGCAAAGTTGTATTGAGAAAGAATAAACTAGTTTTATTTAAGAAAGGACTTGTGTTGCTAAAGTTTCATCGGAAAGAAATTATACGGGAAATTAACAAACGACCAGAGACGTAACAATATGAAGGGGAATAAAACCATGCTATATTGTGAGTCATTGTTTGCAGATTTTTTCTTTCTTTCATTTATTGTCAAGGAAACAATGTGGTCTGTCTTAACACTGAAAATGAGTTGAATTATAACTGCCAGTAATTTGTCAAATTGTTTGGGATCAACGAATACATATTCTAGATTGAGTTATTGCATTTGAGATGGTTAAAAACTTTGACAGGCTTTTTGCTGAGATGTGGCTCACTCAAAGTTTGATGCTTGAGCTTTGAATTGATGTAGCCAATATCATCGTCCTTCGATTCATTCCACAAACGTGAAGACCCAATTCTTCCATAAACTAGGGCGTAGTAGCCGAATGGTTAACATGCCAGGCTGAGGATAGAAAGGTCCAAGGTTCGATCCATGATACTGCTGAAAGTGCTCTACACTTTCAGCAATGGACACATTATAAAAGTGACAGTCATCATATTCACGTGTTCAAAGAGCTGGATAAAGCTAACATGGCGACGGATGCTGCTGACTGGCTGCCCTCCCTCTGATCAGTAGATCAAATCAGGAATGACTATACCTGAGCCCAAGGGGTATGTGATCTGGTTGATTATCCCATGTGCCGCATAAGCTCAGGTTGAAAATTTCACTTCCAACTCCAGGTTTTGCTATACAAAAATATTTGAGAAGATACAAATCCTGTCGTTCCATCTTTTGTGTGATTTTATAGAAAAACAAATTGCTTATTTTGTATGAAATTATCGATAAGTAAAATGACTTGTAGCATTTCAAATATATAAACAATGTCATAATATTGTGTTTATGATTTCTGTATATGACGAATATACATTTCTTTGCTATCTGTAAATGTAAATGAAGCGACTATAAACTCTATAACTAAACATCAATTCAAAATTTAGGGCAATAATCATAAGGGTTTTATACTTTAAAAAAAGCCATCACGCTAATCTCAAACCAACATTTTCCCGGAAGAGGTTTTGTGTTTCCATTAAAAAGTATAAAGTTAGTATACACTTTCTAAATTTATCATTATACCTTGTTTTCACATTCATCGAACTGAGGAGCCGAACATTCTAAAATTTCGTTTACTAAAAGCATTTTAAATGTAGTTTAAGAAAGTTGTACTGAAACTGAACGTTCATCCGCAGAACGTTCCAACTAAAATATCCTGACCTTGAGAGGGAGAAAAGGCTGTATGTAAAACTCCACGAAGGGAATAAAACAAGACTGTCTTTGGAAGACTTAAATAGCTGAGAGGATGATTAATGAAGAAAGCTGCAATCTTTAGTGTTCTAAAGTCTGAGGCACGTAACAACCCCTAAATATCAAGGCAGGGGTTACCCCAGAAAATTAATCATGTAAATACTGTTTGATTCATAATAAAGCACTATTAATAATAATAATTTACCGTATTTAAACATATAAAATATAACATTGTTTACTTTGTTTTACTGCATATACACATCTTTACGTTTTTTCAAGCTGCGGCCAGGTGGTTAGGGCACTCGACTCGCAATCTGAGGGTCGCGGGTTCGAATCCCCGTCACACCAAACATGCTTGCTCTTTCAGCCGTGGGGGCGTTATAATGTGACGGTCAATCCCACTATTCGTTGGTAAAAGAGTAGCTCAAGAGTTTGTGGTAGGTGGTGATGACTAGCTGCCTTCCCTCTAGTCTTACACTGCTAAATTAGGGACGGCTAGCGCAGATAACCCTCGTGAAGCTTTGCGCGAAACTCAAAAACAAACAAACTGCGATGGGCTACATTCTCGACCAAATACTTTAAGGGTGAACTGGTGAGAGTTGACATTATATGGTTTTCTTTACATAATGTGAGTTATTGGGTGTTGTATAAATGAAAAATGTTAAGTGTGCAAAATCCTATTTATTTCTTTGTTGAATTTCGGTAGTATCTTATTATTCGCACATGTGGTCATATACGATAAGTTGTTTGCTATGTAAATCGGAAACAAGGCCGTTGAAATAGTATGTTATCGATATTTAAAATTAAAAACGTCTAGCAGGAACATACAAAAATATTTAATACCCATTTAATTTCATTTTAGACTTGCTTAAACAACAAGTGATTCTCTTCCTTTCGCGTGTTATTTTGTTATATCATATTTCGTAATAGATAATCAACTCAAGATTCTATGTGAAACTGAATTCCTTAAGCTAAGTTTGCCAACATACTTTGTCTTATTTATCAGTAAAGACTACTGTTACAAAATACTTGTTGGAGGTTTAAAAGTAAAAAAATATAATAATTAGCAAACATAAGAAACTGCACGTGTGAAGGGCACCTTCATGCATGATCAAAGAAACTCAAGGTTTTCGTTTAAAACCCGGCCAAATGCACGCTACTGCTGTAGGTGCTCGTATAATCTTGCCTATTTAAGTGGATGTTGATAGCAAATTGCATTTTTGACTTCCATTGTTTGTAGTTACTGGCTTCAGATGTCTAAGTATCCCCAAGTGAGAGACTGGGATGGTTTTCGAAGTGTTATCTGTACTAATGGGAACTTCAGCAGCAACAACGAAATACATTTTATTTCATCTTCGACCGAGCGTTTCTGGAAAACGAAAGAAACCTATAACAGACAAAAACATCAAAAGACCACCCTAGTGTTAGATGAACTGGTTTGAACTAGGTTTAATTAGTTTGTAGTTCTATCAAAAGTTTCATAGCACTTAAAACATGGTTTCTTAATCATCAAGCTTTGTTTGATCTTAAGTTGATATTCATTCTCCGCTGAATCGATAACAGAGGCCTGCAAATTTTAAACTTCATAAAAAATCCTTACGTGATAGAAAAAAATGAATATTATTTTCGAAATCTGCGTAGCTGAATTATGGAAAATCCGTTATTAAAACCAAAACAACTTTTTTTTAAAATCGGGAAGAAAAAAACTCTTACTTAGATCAAATTATTTCGTTTACCACAATGAACATTTTTTATTATTGCTATGTCTGTTAACAAATATACAAACAACCTGAAGTAAAGGGAAGAACACTGATGTCAAACGAATATGCATCCTCATTCATCTTGATTTATTTTTGTGAAATCTACGTCTTTTAGTCTTAAAACTACGTGTTGTGGTCTTCCTGTACGTGTTGGATAAAAATGGATATCATTTTCGGATTCAGCGTACAGGAATTACCGTAGAACATGTAAACATTTCAAGGGAATAAAACCATCGCAGTCCTATGTAATCTGTGCTCAGCCGTTTGTAATTTTGAAGTGATAGATTAGAAAGAAGGTAGCTAGTCAACAGTGCTCACGACGAACTCTTGTTTGATCGAATTGTGGTCGTTGATCGTCACACTTATAACGCACTCTTGGCCTTAAAGAGCGGAGAGAGTTTTATGGAACGGGACGTAAATAAGGAATCATCTTATTTATAAGCCAGGCACACACATATTACTGAGCCATTCCTAGTCTCAATACTCTCCTTTTCTATGGGAACTGACAGTTTTAATAAATAAATGAATTGGTGTATAAACGTGTGTACAGTGTTTGGTAGATTTCACTAACCGACAAGTCCAGTGTCAGTTGATGTTTAACAGTGTACACACTGTTCCGTGTTACATATTGTTTGGTAGATTTCATTGTTGTATAACAGTGTACAAACTGTGTGGCAGATCTCATTTTTCTTCCGCCAAGTGTAAAGTGGCTTGGTGTATAACAGTGTAGACATTATTTGGTGGATCTTACTAACCACCAAGTCCAGAGTTATTAGCTCTATAACAGTGTACAAACTGTGTGGCAGATTTCACTACCCTTGTTCCGCCGAGCGTAGACCGGCTTGATGTATAACAGTATAGATATTTTCTGGTAGATCTTACTAAAACCACCAAGTCCAGAGTTATTTGCTCTATAAAAGCGGACACACTGCCTGGTAGATCTGGCTACCCTAGCAAAGTCCATGTGAGTTGATCAATGTAACCACGTGTAAAACTATTTGTTTATTTTTACATTAAAGTTTTCAATATAAAAAGTAAATGAAAGTCAAAGTCAACTTAAAAGTAAGATAAAGAAAATAAACATGCATAAGGAGCATTTGGTTCTGGATATGACAAATACTGAGTTGTATTTCTGTTATATTTGAGGGAATCCAACAGAAACTCTGTCTTTTTGAACTGACATACTTTAAACAAATGAAACGTGTCGTCAAAAATATTTTTTTATTTTGCGATTTATATATAAAACAAGTTGTGAAAATACAATGAATTATTGTTTTAGGTTTATCACGTTATTATTACAACTATTAAGAACTTATTATGAACTAAAGGGAAGGCAGCTAGTTACCAACATTCACCGCCAACTCTTGGGTTTCTCCGATTAATGTGATTTTATTGTTACTCCTATAACGCACCCACGGTCCCAAGGTGCCAAGTGCAATTTTTTCTTATAAAACGGGACGCAAACATGGGCCATCAGACCCATAATTCGGCGCGATAAACAAAGGACCACGCCCTATCTTACGTATCTAGAGGTCCAGGGTATCAAATGTCATGCCGCTGAGCATGTTCCGCGCTTTCAGTTGTAGGCGTGTTATAAAAGTGACAGTCAGTACCATTATTCGATTCAAAGAGACCGACCAAGCTCTTGTGGCGGTGAATGCTGCCCTCTTTCAAGTCAGTGTAGCTTAAAATTAGGGAAGACTATGTCTGAAACCTGGAGTCTCTAAACTTATATAGTCCACGTGCACGTAAGATGCCGTTAAGGCGGTTAGGGCACTTTATTCGCAGCTGTGGGTTGCTGGCTCGAATCCCATTGCTGAACATGCTGGCCTTTTTAGCAGTTGAGATGTTATAATGAGACGGTCAATCTCACTATTCTTTGATAAAGATTAGCCTAAGAATTAGCTCTGGGTAGTGTTGACAAACTGCATTCCATGTAGTCTATCACTTAAAAATCAAGGACGATTGGCACAGATAGTGCGAAATTAAAAAACAAACAAAAAACAATTTAACTGCATTATTAGAACAAATTAGTAAATAATTAATGATTTTAATAAACCGATAAAATTGAATGAAATACAAGCTTTTTTTTTAAATCAATCTTA
>NW_013665626.1:996511-1010942 GCF_000517525.1 Limulus polyphemus
GTTTTGTGAAAAATCTGTACGTGATGGAGAAAAAATGGATATCATTTTCGGATTCAGCGTACAGGAATTACGGTAACACATGTAAAAATTTCAGGACGATAAAACCATTGCAGGCCTGTGATAATCGAGAATTAAGCATTTGTTTGATTTTGGTCACAGCTGTCAGAAAGTTCTCTTATACGTTCTCCAAGAATTCATATAGTTGACTTGATATGTACACTTCCGAAAGCAGAGCATTGATAGATGTAAATAACCTTGGAACGAATAGGTTATCGATCTTGTCCTTGAAACAAAAATAGCTCTCAACATTTGCAACAAACCAATAGTAAGAGCAAATACAAAATAAATCACTAGTATTAACGGAATTATTAACACAAAATAGTGCTTTTACCAACTTTTTTAAAATGCCTTCACAGAAAACCTTAAAAACTTTCGAAAGTAATGTGTTATTTAATATGGTTGTAAAAGACATAAATAAATGTGGTAAACCATAGTAATACACTTTGTGAACAACTATAAGCCAGAAACATCTATCAGACCAACTCTAAATAAATCTGATAATATTACATAACGTGTTCTATCACTTTTATCACTTAGTGGGTTCTTTTAGATTACTTGGTAAAAATAGTGCGTAAGGATAACGAATGAATTTATTTCGTTTAAAACGTTTCTATGGGCATCGGTAAATTTGACATAAGTTGTAGGCCTAAGTTCACATATAAAAATACAAAGGAAATTCCTTGCTAATGGTACTATAAGTACATACAAACGTACAAATAAACGCACTTGTACAATTTAACGCCTAATCGATCGTGTGACTGAATATATACGATAACTAACATTAATCGAAATGCTTCACTAATTTCACATTGAATATTTCACTGAACTCTCAATCCCCGAAGGAACTGAGCTAAACTCAATGCTTTATTGATTCTCCTATTTATAATATATCCTTGTTTCTAGCTTTTTTTGTTTCGCAAAGTACCTCGATCAGTAACATTCATGAACATTCTAAGTATTCTAGGACTACTTTTAGAAAATTTCTAAATCTAGCTATATTATGATGATGTTACCAGCTTTTCTAACAAACAACTAGATTCAAACATTAAAAATAAATCTTATAACAGAACCCCCTTCCTAACTTGTAAAGCTCCATAAACAATCATAACACATAAATAAAATAGTACATTCACCAAGTCTTTTGTGTGTTTTTCTCTTCTGAGACTCCTGGTATGCATATGGAATGGTCTCTCATCCCTTATTGTCACTGGGTGTCCTGTCACTGGGAAAGTTTTTCCTAGTTAGATGATCAAGTGAATCCACTGGCGGCTCCATCGCTGATGATCCTCTTAAATCCATTGAAATCCTAATAAAATATTATTCAGGATAAGCCTAACTCTACTGAGGTATAAAATCGATTATTGTGAGTAGGAATTCGATTTGCAAAAAGATTAGTTAAACATGTGAACTAACTTTGATCTTAATTATTCAAAGTAACACTCCTGAACAAATGACCTCTAGTAAACATTATATTAATCCTTATATTGAACTAAAATTAGATTACCATGTTTATATAAGTAAAAATAAGTGCAATAATTATTTATAAATAATTTTTACTAAAATAATAATGTAGTGAAAATACTTATCGTAGTTGTTCTGTGAATGAACTAAATGTGATGTGCAAATGATCTTTCAATATCTAACCATATAAAAACGTTTGTATCCGAAGAATACAACCGATTATCACTTTGCATGCCAATACAAAATTACGAGAAACAACTTGTAGTTACTGTTGTTCCTGAGAGTAGCTATTATTATTATTATGTCTTCTTCATAAATGTGCACAAATGTTGCAGAATATATGATAAAATATTTCCAAAAAGATAGCTTATCAATATAGAACTACACAGTAATATCGTAAAAAAAAACATTTGGCCTAAAGAAGTCACTGGCCGCCGTTTTAACAAAGAAAGTGAATGTTGTTTGAGATTTGTACTACAAACTCAATCAACTATAAGAATAGGAGTCATGGATTGATTAAGGTTTCGTGATGAAAACATATTCCAGGATTAATTCCTCAAAAATGTGTTTCTTTGTTTTAGCGCAGAGCTGCACAATACCCTATTTGCGCTCTCTTTACCACGAGGAATCGAATCCCGGATTTTAGCATGGTAAGTTCGTAATCATACCGCTGACCTACCGGGAACTTGCTTCTTCCAAAGTAAGTGTCACAAAATGTTATTGTAGAAACTGTAATAACTTGCAATAACAAGTTACACACGAACAGAGTTTCAGAAAATCATTAGATAAATCGAAAACTACTACAACAATGCGTTGAATTAAATGTTTTTGAAAAAAGAAATCGTATTAATTAGCATTAATTCTGTGCGCTTAACAAATTATTTTAAAAAAATTTGGGACATTTGATACATATCATATTAATATACCTAAAAAAAACGTGAAGAAGAAAACTTTTTGGAAGAGGCCTATATTTCTATGATACAGTCTATTTTCATAAAAAAGTGACTTAGTAGTGTACTAAAATATAAAATGTTTTAGTAAAAGGACGGGTAATATTGAAGAAACAACCTTAAAGTTCCAGTTCAAATTCGACGACCAGAATAATTGAGTGGTCATGCGTACAAGTTGCAGTTTTACATCTCTACTGCATGAAGACGAGTCGTTATAAACAACGTTAAGTAATTTGAACCCATTAAAATAAAAGATAAAAAAATTAATACTATATATATATATTAGGTACAATAAACACTGCATCATGAACTTACAACTAGGTCTTTATACTATTTCTGTAGAATAGAGCTTCTTTGGGAATATGAATGAGCTTTGTGTCACGAGATGCAAGATATTCTATGTTAAATTAAGTAGTTAAGTTAATCTTATCCATACCTCTAGAAGCACATAAGGTCATCACTTAACCCCAGTTTTCTGTGACACAGATGGCTAAGAACTGTGAAACACATTGCCCCTGGATACCACAAATGTCGATAATATAAAATTTACCATCTGAATAATTTGTTGTAAGATATGGGAAGTTTCACAATCAATTAATATCCCTTTCAATAATTATATTGTTTCACCTGGGCCTAGCATGGCCTGGTGGTTAGGACGCTCGACTCACAATATATAGGTCTCGAGTTCGAAGTCCCGTCGCTGAACATGCTCGTCCTATGTTGTTTCCGACTTGACCAACCATCCGGGTGAAAAATGCTAGGTTTGAAAAGTACCAGCAGACCCCAAACCAGTTGGAATTAAAATCGTAACGGTGGAAAAATGTTTCACTTTATTTCACATTAAATATTATGAACAAAACTCAATGGTTATATTGATGCTAGCACATACAGTACGTATTGCAGTAAGTACACAAGATGCCAAGAAGAAGTCCTCTTTACACTCATCAATACTTAAATCAATAAATCTGCGTGTTCAGAAAGCCATCCTTGTCATTGTGGTAGCCATACGTGGGCCACTTCACGGTGAATCTGTTGTAGTTCGAATTGTTAAAACTACATTACCAGGAATTGGTAGTGGTTAACCATTTAGCTCATTTAGTAAAGTACCCTTTGGCTTGCAAGAGATTCCAGGTTTAATTCTTCTTGCAGGAGACATTACAAGTGGGATTACCAAAGAAATATTGGCACCCAACTATTGCCCATCCCCTGAGATAAGATTTGAGGACATCGTTTTTGAAAGGGAAAAGGGTGTGGTAGTTTGAATGCCTCAGTAGAAAAGGGTAGTAGATTAACTAACCTTTTAGCTCAGTTGGTAGAGCATTCGCTCTGTGTGCGAAAGGTTATTCGTTAAATAATGAGTTCAGGAAATGCAAAAATTGGAGTAACTACAAATTTATACTGGCTATAAATTATATGATTTACATATTTATGATCTTTTTGTACACTATATATATATATATAACTTCTTAATCGGAATAGGAAAATATCCGAGTGCCTGGACAATAGGTAGGTTTTACCCCATGGTGACAAGGTATTTTTATTCAATGAAGAAATTATTTCTATTTTAACTTTGATATATAATATCTTATTTATATTATCACACTAATGTGGAATTAATAAGTTGACTGAAGAAAACGCCCAGAAAACAATCTATAAATTAAAATATGTTCAACTTAACCATTTTCAATCAATTAAAAAATCATCCACCCAACATTTCTGCTTTTTTAAAGTATTTCAACTCAATAGTTTACAACCACGCTGTAACAAATATTTATTAAATAGAGTAGACCATTGCATGCACGGTATTCTCTAATTCGGAAGGTTGACTCCACCTCAGGTCATAGACTTTTTCTGACACGTGTATGGCATTGTTTTAAGATCAAAATTTTATCATGTGATTGTGACTTTGAAACACTTACAAGTCTGTTGAAAACAGCTTATTACATTGAAGCTCACTGAACTGAATTGATTCTGCATGATAGCGTTAACTTATAAAGTAAATAATACAAGCGTTGTTCTTAAATTAAACACACGTAGAGAATTTAAAATAACTAATGCTAGTAGAACCAACGCTACAACAGATTTCTTTCCTTTCATTTTTTAAGCATTTTTATGCTATGTGTATATTGTGAAGATTTCTAAACGGATTGACTAAAACTATTTTCAACGCTAAATGTTGGAAGTCATCTGTATAAGCATTGGAATACAAAAATTTACGTTGACTGCCACTAATAGTTTATATGTATCAATACACTTTTAAAAGTTTAATTAAAATTTGAGAGCTTAAACTAAAAATAATTATTTGAAATAAATTGTTTACGTCATGATATCTGTATAGGCACCAAAGTTATTTCCTTACATTAAAGAATTTCCATTTGCTAAATCAGGTGAAAGTTGCAATTGCCCTTGTGCAACTTTGCGTGAATATTCGAAATAAACCAAACCAAACCTAACAAAGAATCATCTTACACATCATTTTTAGTTGTTTGTGTCCTGAAAGATACTTAAAGTTGGATATGAAAAGCAACCAAGAAATTAAGAAGCTAAATAGTTTATTTACAAATGTGTTATGTAAGAAAATATGTAATAGTAAATATAATAGCTATTATAAACTTATATATAGAGGGTCACTTGGTAATACGGCAACAAAATACTGGATATCTTTACGTTTGACTATTTTCTTGTTTGTTTGTTTCAAAGCAAAGCCACATTGGGCTATCTGCTGTGTATACCGCGGGGAATCGAACCCCGAATTCTTGCGTTGTGAGTCCGGAAACCTACAGCACTTCTATCGGGGGACTACTGTTTTCTGTTCTTATTGTTTTACGCAAAGCTACATAATTGTCTATATGCGGTCTGTCAAAAGTGCAGAACTGAACCCCGGATTTTAGCGTTGTAAGTTTGCAAACTTACCGCTGTCCCACCGGACGTATGTTTACGTGACTTTTACTCTTTTGAAACCATATCAAGTAGGTTACTCGGGGGTGTGTTTCTTGTTTTAGTTCAATAATGTATTAAAAACGTAATTTTGTTTACATAATATACGTTAATTGATAACGTTTATTATTATTATTATGTATTAGGGTAATATAGTTTTGTGGGAAACAGGTTCCGAATTGCGTGCTTTTGAAACTTTACTTGTAGATATTTTTAGCACCAGTAAATTTGTTATATGCTAACATTTTCTGTACATACAAACATATAGAGAGACTACACAAGAATTGAAAGAATGTTGGGTGCAATTAGTTGTAAGAAATAGAATGTCTGTGTTTAAACTGTGGCCATATCAGGTGTGAAAGTAAACCTGTATAAAAATAACTACACTCTAACCCTCAATGGCAAGTGATCAAAAGTTCTCAACTTGCGATGTTTGCTAACAAAACGTTGTTTTGAAAATATAGACAAACCGAAATATGCATTACAAAAATAAACTTTACGGAAGAGCGAGAGCAAATATTACAAAGTTTATTTTATTTTAAGTTTAAAAGAAATTTAAAATTTACAGTTATCTTTGAAACTTGTTTTATGCTGTTGGCACCTAATGAATTTACTGAACTTTCTGAAAATGACAGCATAACGATAGTGGCGTCTTTGTCCTAAATTGATATATTAAACCTGTCGAATGCTAACAACTGATGACTCATCCTTACTTCAAAAACCTCTGTATAGTTTAAGCAATAACACTATTAAATTTGTGTGTTTTTAGAGTTTTACCGCTAGGAAAACTTTATTCAATTTTACACCTTATATATATATATATACGTATATATAGAGAGAGAGAGAAAGAAGAGAGCCATACAAAGAGAAGTTGCAGCAACGCTGTGCACAAATTTAAAGAAATGTTGGATCCAATTATGTATGTACAATTTTAAATTATTTATCAATGTTGCCCCCCGGTGGCTCAGCGGTAAGTCAGAAGGCTTATCACGCTAAGAATTGGGTTTTCCCATTGTTCAGATATGTGATTATCAACAAACAAAAGTGTTTTGCTCTATAGAAATCGTCGTAAAAATATTCGTATTATGTCTTAGGCTGAGGTGAAATTCGGAAAATAGCTATGTGACTTGTAACAGCTGAAATATCTACATATAGAGTTACAGAGGCTTTTACATTTAAGTTAGTTGATACTACGACTTTTTGTTACTTGTATTTTCAACTTAAACGATACATCATGCTGCACATAGATTAAACAACTAAATCAAAGAACCCTAGGGTTCAGACATAGCCATCTCTTACTAAAAACTGCTGACTAAACAGAGGGCGGCTAATCAGTAGTACACTCTTTAATGCGGCTGCTCTTAAACGAATAGCGAGGCTGACAGTCACAGTTATATCCGGCCCCAAATGTTTGGTGTTAACATAGCTTTACAAATACATTTGTACCGCAGTTAAACTGAGGCGGAACGGTCCGGAACGCCTTTGCATTTATACTTACATATACACTTACGTTTTGTATAGATGTCTTGTACTTCGCTTGTTTTGTCAATTTGAAGTGAGAATTTGTTTTAAGTTTCATTGTAATATAAAAGTCTACGAATATTCTAATTAATCTTATATTAGATATTTTCTTCTTGACAATATCTGAAAATCAAATAGACGTTAAAACTCAATTATTATCACTATTCTTGCAACATCGGTGAACTTCTGTGACAGACTTTAAATCACACTGAAGTAAGCTTAGAGTATCAAGACTTACCAGTCAGTAGACGATTTCATTACCAAGATTGCAGCATTTTAATTAATATACGTAGATGTATTTTGGGCAGTGATGAAAAAAGTTTATTGGAGCGTAAAGATTTCGTGGTCACTACGTTTGTATTAAAGATATTACGTTTCTTCAGACGAAGATTGTTATGAAACTTGGCTTAGAAATTGAATTTTATTTAATATACATTTTGATGTTAAATTGTTGAAGTAGTTTAAAATCGTTGCAAAAATAGCAAAATATATCTTTGGAATTCCAAGTCTTCATTTGTATCATTTTGGTAGTTTTAAAACAACATTCAATTGAGTGAAAAATATTTGAAAGTAAAACGTTAGCCACAAGAACTTATCATGAAAACGCAGTCGTCACAAAAAGTTTTTAAGCAAAGACACGAAATAATAAGTTGTAATTGTGAAACTGAATTCACATAGAAGGTTTCTAGATGACAAATGATGATGGGGATTTATTTTCAACTAATCTATTAGAAGCCTTATAAGTGTAATACAGAAGTATTTAGCCATGCAGCATAACGTTCTTCATTCTCCTTTTCATGATATTAACAGTTAAGTTCCATGTATTATTTGTTTTCGAATAAAAAGTACACGGAAATTATCTGAACAAATCGTTGATCTATTTTAAAAAAATATCATACCAAAAGCACATCCTTTTATACAAAACAGGTGTGTATGTGTGTTTAGACGAAACAATATTCAAAACAACCTATATAGATCAGAAAAACAACTCGTGGATGTTTGACCGATCATACGCTACCTACTCTGTCACTACTTGGGCATTTACTCAATAACTACTCCATGCATGTAGACAATAACATCAATACAGAACAGTATGCAAACATTTGGGCCAATACTGTATATATTTTATGTTTTAGAAAATGTTTGAGCTTTTTGAGTATTAGTATTTTACTTCAGAGGCTAAGAAAAGGGGTCTCAATTACATGCAACTGTATGGCACAATCATATAAGTCTTGGATCATACCTACTGTATAAAATCTATTAAGCCAAGCGCTTCTAGAATATAGAAGAGAAATAATGTTCGAAGTACTGAATTTTCTTTCGGTGTAAGATAATTATAAGTAATTTGTATAGTTTTATCTTTACATTTCAAAGATATTTGAGGTTTGGGTGTACCATAATACACTGCTCAAAACAGATAAAAGTAATCTAAACTTGTAACACTGGAACACACTTTCATAAAATAATGTTAATCACCCCTAGTTCATTCTCAGTAAAATCAGGCATCACTTGATCATCATGTGTTCTGAAGTGCGAATGATTAGTTATTCAACTTATATCATATACAGTTGTTTCCTACAGTCTTGTCTAAGTCATCACTTTGAAGTAAGCGACAGAGTTCAAAGTTATTTACCCATGGCTTATGGCTCATAAGCCATGGGTAGGCCAAGAGAAGACATATGGATGTACACTCTTGTGTAGAACCAGCAGGCATGTGGAAGCCGGCCAATCATGACAGATTGTTGAGAATTAACTCCCAAGTGTCTTGAAGTGTCGCTGACAGAACGTGTACTTACTTCCAAATCATGAATATAACTGTGCGGATACTTGGACTAGGGGAAAACGTCATCAACAATAAAGGCAGATCAGAGCTATTATCGGTTCTGGATCACTGTTTTCGTAAGATACAGGCTCTAAGATTGCATCAGATGTTCGCAGCTGTAACTGGATGTCGTATCCATATACAAGTTATTAGAAAGAATTAGAAGAAATTGGCCGAATGGAGTGGTGTTCATGCTCGCTAGATTTTATTTCTATAGAGTATGTATAGGATGAGCTTAGAAAACGCATCAGGTTTCGTTATGTAACTCCAGACACAAAAATGACCTAAAAATCGCTCTTCAAAAGAGAAGTGGCCAAAGGATAGCATAACTCAAGACCTTATAAATACTCTGATTTTAAATATTCAACATAGATGCTAGGCTGACGTTCCTGTTCATGAGGACCATTTTCCATGTTGAAGTGAAATGTCATGCACTGTAAATATGTAAAACCACAATTAATCAAACGTTTCAATTACGAGTGAAAGCTGAATAATCAATCATTAGCTTTCAGATCTCATGTCAGATCATCACATGTCTGACTTGCTTAAAAATTACGTTATGGGTAAATATGTAAAACCACAATTAATCAAACGTTTCAATTACGAGTGAAAGCTGAATAATCAATCATTAGCTTTCAGATCTCATGTCAGATCATCGCATGTCTGACTTGCTTAAAAATTACGTTATGGGTAATTGCATTTTATTATTTTCCTTTAATTATTTTGTGCAGCATAGTATAACTTGCTCGCCCCCCAGTGGCACAGCGGTATGTCTGTGGACTTACAACGATAGAATCCGGGTTTCGAAACCCGTGGTGGGCAGAGCACATATAGCCCTTTGTGTAGCTTTGTGCTTAACTACAAACAAACAAATAAACCTTTTTACTGTTGCCTGGGGCATGTGGACGACTTTTTGTTCATGGATTATGACCTGTTTGAAGACGACAAACTTTGTTTACCATGGCTGGGGTCTGGCTTGTTGCAGATCTTTCTGAATGGCCCTATTGTTCCTAATTGACCTATGATTCTTCGTTCTCCAATGCTATCGAGTATAAAAGATATCCTTGTCTTGGCAAATCTAACTCCCTGATCTGTACACATCTGTATATTATGTGTGCATGAATATTTTGCGTCGGAAAAGGCTGTTACTTACCTTTCTCAAAGTGATAAGTTTTTGGTGGTATAACAACCTACCTGGTAAAACGTAGCTCTGATATCTATAGTTGCATCGCGACGTAATATCGGCTGTGGTTCACGTGACTTGCTGATTTGCGTATTAAAAATCATTTTAATATGACGTAATCACCACATAAATATATATATACATAAAAACACAGCACAGTCTTGGCCGAAATGTTTGTGTATGTTGTAACAAATAGGATCATTGTTATTAAAATGGAATACAAATACACTTTGTGCTGCCTAACTGAGAAATGCATGTTATATTAAACATCTACATATATAATTTGTATAATGAGACCGGTTCTATGGACATCATGAACGATTTATTAGAACAACAAACAATTTTATCACACACCTGTTGAAATATGTGTAATTCAGCACTTCACCTATCATAAAAAAACCTTACCAAAATGTATATAATGACAAAATATAACATCAAATTATTATAAATAGCGTCTGTAACCTTATATCAGTTCATATTAAACATTCAGTACTTGGTTGGTCCTCCTTGTACTTTAATAACCTCCATAAGGCAACGTGGCATGCTGTCGATGAGATTATTCACGTAATACATTGT
The DNA here is from genome assembly GCF_000517525.1 of Limulus polyphemus. Taxonomy (NCBI): domain Eukaryota; kingdom Metazoa; phylum Arthropoda; class Merostomata; order Xiphosura; family Limulidae; genus Limulus; species Limulus polyphemus. The sequence goes on from NW_013665626.1 coordinate 1,007,022, forward strand.
GATTTCATCCCTACATGTTACTAAAAGGCGTTGCAACTCAGCTACAGAAGCTGGTTTACTGTCGTGGTTAGCAATTTTCCGGCTCAGTTCTGACCAACAGTTCTCAATCTTGATACTTTGCTGGCCATAGCAATCTTGTAGTGTCCTCCTGGACGAGGTAATACTGTACAATACGCGCACTATGGGCAATGTCATTATCATCTTGGAACACAAAGTTATTGCTAAACCTTTCCCTATGACATGGCAGAAATATCGTCTCCATGTGAGGCCTGTAGGCGGCGCCATTGACATTTCCCTGGAGGAAATGAAGAGCAGTTTTTCCACCATAATGAATAGCTGCCCAAACATGTACTGCACCACATCCCATGTGTTTTCCATGGGATAGATAATCTTCCCTCATTTGATCTCCAGGCAAACGACGAACACGAATCCTACCATCAGCTTTAGCAAGCCGGAAACAGGACTCATCTGAGAAGATGACATATCTAAGTAACACAGTGACGGGGTGAATCCTTGTTAATATCGGTTTGCAGATAGCTCTTCTTGCAAAATAACCTTGTTTGGTTAGTATACTATTCATTGTTCTTCTAAATACCCTGGAATGAATGTGTTCATGTCATTCCTGTCGTAAGGTGTTACAAAACGTCTTTAGCCCTTGACGTGTTAACCTGATAAAAACACGGTCATCTCGGGCAGTAGTTTTTCGGCGTCAACCAGTAGACTTTCTTGGAACAAGTTTCCTGTAGTCAGATGACGTTTCATGATTCTGGATACAGTACACTGGTATACCCTACTGTTCTGGCAATGTCCACTTACTTGATACCATTTCTGGACAGTCGAACAATTTGACGCCTTATAACTTCTGCCACATGACAAAATGACTGATCTGCTCAGTTTGTTTGTTTATTTTTGAATTTCGCGCAAAGGTACACGAGGGCTATCTGTGCTAGCCGTCCCTAATTTAGCAGTGTAAGACTAGAGGGAAGGCAGCTATTCATCACCACCCACCGCCAACTCTTGGGCTACTCTTTTACGAACGAATAGTGGGATTCACCGTCACATTATAACGCCCCACGGCTGAAAGGACGAGCATGATTGGTATGACTGGGGATTCGAAGCGAGTCGAGCGCCCTAACCACCTGGCCATGCCGGACCTATCTGCTCAGAAAAACGTCAGATTAATGTCATCTAAATGTCATAAGTGTTCTTTAACTTGAATTTGACGAAACGCCTTCAACTATAAATAAACGCTACGAAAGTTTATAAAAAATTAGTTACATTTTTGAAGATAATACCTTTTCTATTTTGTTTGACTGCTTAGTACTGTTTAGAGAACAGTACTTCAGTGTGCACTGTTCACCGATCAAATACTGCTAAAATTAATTCTGGGCAGTATCCCTTACAAAATTATGTTATGGCCTTTTTCTTTAAATGCCTATATCAACCCCTTTTACTTGTAAATTAGCTTCTCTGATCAACCTTTCCCTACATTATTAGCCCCTACATGCACCACAAAAACTGCATCTCTGCTAGCCCCCTTTATTATATCTCCTACTTTGCCAGTTATATCCTCCACCTGTGCCCATGGGTTGCATAATCTGATTATTTTTTCCCTATTTATCCCACAGATTTGGTATAAAAATATGCGCCACGTGATAAATATGTCTGTGCGTTTGCGTAATCATTAGTGATTTCATAGTGAATTAGAGTCTTGGTGTATAAATATTGTTTTCAATAAATTACATATTCATAGTTTTTAACATTGAAACAATTAGTATGTGAGAATTAGTGTTAAAGTAAAATAAAAGTTTGTCCATAAATTTCGTTTGTTTGTTTGAAGTTAAGCACAAAGCTACACAATGGGCTATCTGTGCTCTGCCCACCACGGGTATCGAAACCCGGTTTCTAGCGTTGTAAGTGCGCAAACATACCGCTGTGCTACTTGGAGGCATGTCCATAAATAACCTTTTATAATCCACAGTAGTTAACTTATTCTACGCTATGGGAATAAAGTTATAAGTAGGTCTCCAAGGCTAAACGCTAGGCTTAGGTTAGTATGTAAGGATGAGCAAAATGGCTGGTTTGACTTGTGGGATCAGTTCAGTGGAAGAAGGGAGCTTTTTGGAATGAATAGTTTATATTTAAATAGGGTAGGGACCAGCTTGTTTGCTAAGGCTATTAACTCAGCTGTAAGGGAAGTCTTAAACTAGAACTAGACAGTGGTGAGAGCCAGGAAAAACTAAATGCAAAATGAATAAGAGGCAGGGAAAAGTTTAACATAGAAAATGAGTATAGTAAATATAAGGCCAAGCTTAATTGGTAGTATTGTAATACTAGAAGTATCAGAAATAAAACAGATGACCGTAGAGCACTGGTAGGAATGGGGGATTTTGATATAATGATAACAACTGAAATATGGTTAAATGTAGATGACTCTGAGGACAGAAATTTATCTTAAATACAGAGTTACAGGCTATTTAATGGGGATAGAGTATTAAAGAGGGGGAGGAGTGGCTTTATATATAAAATGTGTTACATCCTGTTGAAGTTGAGGATATCAAAGATAATAGCAAGGATATTGAATCCATTTGGGTTTCAATTAGAGGATATAAAGGGAAAAGACTTTTAGTGGGAATTTGTTACAGACCACCAAATGATATTGATGAAATTAGTGAGAAACTTTACATTGAAATTAAGATTTCAGCTGATAATGAAGTCATAATTATGAGTGATTTTAATACAGGCATATAGATTGGGAAGCGCTAGAGTCAAACATGATGGAGAATGGTTTTTGGAAACTGTTCAAGATGGTTTTCTTCACCAATTAGTCAAGAAACCAACTAATAACAATGCAATTTTAGATTTATTGCTAACTTCAAATATAGAAATGATCGATAGGGTGGAACTAGGGGAACATCTGGGTGCAAGTGATCATTCCTCCATTAGGTTTGGTGTTTTGCTGCACCTGGAAATAAGGAATAAAGATATTTTGGTTACAAATTTCAAATAAGCAAATTTTGAAGGGATACAACAAGAATTATATGTTGTGAATTGGGAAGCTGAACTATTTGGATACACTGATCAGATGTGGACAATTTTTAAATATTCAAGGTAAACATATTCCTTATAGAAAGAAATGGGTAGCTGCAAGTAAAAAAACCAGGTTGCTCACAAAGAGTTAAAAGATAAAATTAAAGAAAAGCAAAATAAGTTTAAACCAACTGGTATAATAGGAGACTTAGAAGAATATAGAAGATCAAGAAAGTTGGTCAAACAGAAAATTAGACATCAGAAAGAATATATGAAAAAAAGGTTGGCTGAAAATGTAAAAATTAAATAGGATGGGGGATGATAAAGGAAGGCTAGTATCTGATGATTATGAGATGGCTGGATTATTAAATTTTGCTTTTTCTTTGGTTTTTACTAACGAAGATTTAAGCAGTATTCCACATCTTGAACATTTGTTAAATTGAAACGAGATAAAAAAAGATGACTGCATTAATTCTGAGCTAGTTAAGAAAAAATTGGGAAGTTTAAAAAATGATAAGGCTCCTGGGCCAGATAATATTTTCCCAAGGGTTTTGAAAGAAGTTAAAGATTGGATATGTGAGCCACTTACTACTATTTTTGATCTGTTCTTAAATAGTGGGCAGGTACCAGAGGATTTGGAAGTTAGCTAATGTAACTCCTCTTTTCAAAGGAGGTGATAAAAATTGTCCCAGTAATTATAGACCCATTAGTCTTACATCAGTTGTGGGAAAGTCTTGGAAAGGTCTGTTAAAAGGTACTTTGGAAAGTAATTTAACAAAATTTATAATTTTATTGGATAGTCAATATGTTTTCACTAAGGGAAAAATCGTGCCTTACAAATCTTTTGACATTCTTTGAAAAGGTTACTGCTTATCTGGATGACGGTAAGGG
>NW_013665626.1:1011860-1012956 GCF_000517525.1 Limulus polyphemus
CAGCTGTAAGGGAAGTTTCAAATTATAACTAGACAGCGGTGAGGGCCAGAAAAAACTAAATGCAAAAAGAATAAGAAGCAGAGAAAAGTTTAGCATAGGAAATGAGTATAGAAGTAGTTATAAGGCCAGGCTTAATTGGTACTGTTGTAATCCTAGAAGTATAAGAAATAATATAGATGATTTTAGAGCACTGGTAGGAATGGAGGATTTTGGTATAATGGGAATAACTGAAACATGGTTAAACGTTGATGATTTTTATGACAGAAATTTCTTTAAAATACAGGGTTACAGGCTATTTAATAGGGATAGAGGTGTTATATGTAAAATGTGTTACATCCTGTTGAAGTTGAGGATATCAAAGATAATAGCAAGCGGATTGAATCCATTTGGGTTTCTATTAGTGGATATAAAGGGAATTTGATACAGACCACCAAATGATACTGATGCAATTAGTGAGAAACTTTACAATGAGATTAAGATTTCAGCTGTTAACGAAGTTATAATTATAGGTGATTTTAGTTTCAGGCATATAGATTGGGAAATGCTGGAGTCAAACAATGAGGGAGAAAGGTTTTGGAAACTGTACAAGATGGCTTTCTTCACTAATTAGTCAAGTAACCTACTAGAAACAATGTTATTTTAGTTTTATTGTTAACTTCAAATATAGAAATGATCTATAGGACGGACCTTGGGGAACATCTGGGTGCAAGTGATCATTGCTCCATTAGGTTTGGTGATTAGCTGCACATGGAGATAAAGAATAATGATATTTTGGTTACAAGTTTCAAAAAAGCAAATTTTGAAGGGATGCGACAAGAATTACATATTACGAATTGGGAAGCTGAATTATTTGGAGACACTGATCAGATGTGGAAAATTTTTAAATATTCAAGGTAAACATATTCCTCATAGAAAGAAAAGGGTAGCTGCAAGTATAATTCCAGGTTGGTTCACAAAGACTATAAGAGATAAAATTAAAGAAAAGACATAAGAAATTTAAATTGACAGGTATGACAAGAGATTTAAAAAAATCATAGAAAGATCAAGAAAATTGGTGAAACGGGAAATTAGGACATCAAAAAGGGTTTATGAGAAG
>NW_013665626.1:1013802-1016168 GCF_000517525.1 Limulus polyphemus
GTTCAGTCAAACTGGATGAATGTCACAAGTGAGGTACGTCAAGACTCAGTCTTAGGGCCTTTGCTCTTTTGGATTTACATCAATGACATAGATGAAGGAATAGTCAATAAATTACTTAAATTTGCAGATGATATTAAGATATTGGGTGTTGCTAGATGATAAGAGGATGCTGCTGATTTACAAAATGATTTAGATCATTTAGTTAGTTGGGCAAACAAATGGGAGATGGGTTTGATTATAATAAGTGCAATATAATGCATGCAGGTTATCATAATTTGAATTAATTTGGATGGGGATAACCTTAACAGTGTAATGAAAGAAAGGGATCTTAGTGTAATAGTCGATCAATCTCTAAAGCCATCCAAGCAGTGTGCTGTGGCTAGTGGTAGGGCAAATAATATTTTAGGTTGTATCTACAGAAATATTGAATACAAGTCTAAAGAGGTTGTAATTTCATTGTATAGGTCACTAGTTAGGCTACATTTGAAATATTGTTTTCAATCTTGGGCTCTTTACCTTAGGAAATACATTGAATTGTTGGAAAGAGTTCAGAGAAGGGTTACTAGAATGTTGCCTGGGATTGAGGGGTTGTCATGAGAGGAGAGGCTGAAATCTCTCAAATTGTTTTCTCTTGACAAATGGAGAGTTGGAGGAGATTGATTGATGTGTTTAAGATCATAAAGGGAATTGATAGTGTTGATGCATCATCTTTTTTTCATATTTAACAGTGAGAATAGTATAGGACTAAGGGACACAAATATAAGTTTTTGAAGGGTGGGAGTCATCTTCAGCTAAGACAGTTTTATTTTTCTACCAGGGTAGTTGGCCTTTGGAATGAGTTACCTTCGGATGTTGTGGAGAGAGTAAATTTAAATGAATTTAATGAAAAGCTTGATAAGTATATGAATTATAAGGGCTGGCTTTACGATTATTTTTAAATTTAGTTTAGAGGATGAAACAGCCGAGATGAAATAGCCATGTTGTTCCAAAATGTTATGTTATGGTAAACATTTTAAAAACAGTCTTCTTGGGGGACAACATATTACTCTTTTTATGAACAACGATTGTTTCAGAAGTAATGCATTTGTTTCAAAACATGGTTTGCAACTTCTGATAAATATACGCTGTTTAGTTTAAAATACTAATTTCGCATTCTGGCTTTCAGGCTGTTTATACAACAGTAGTTCAATATTTCCTTGATATCCTAACATGACAATGAAATAATAAACGAGACCTCCTATTATTTCTTTCCAGCATCTCAAGGATGGTACACATTCATTAGAAGTAGTTGTTCAAGGTAACTGTAGAACTTCAGTTACTATAACTCGATACATAACCTAGAAGTCAATATTTCAAAATTGTCAGATTAAACCAAATATATGCACAAGAAACTATTTCTAAGATATCTTTTGAATATAGAGAAACACAGAAAGCTTATCACACAAGCATAAGTATTTAGTGTTTTAAATTTCAATGGTATCCAGCAACACAAAGTTCAAATATAGTAATGTCTAATATAAATTGCTGACCAGTTACCAGGTGTGTTTAACCAAATAGCGGGATTAACTGTCCCAATTACCTTATATCACTGTTCAATTCTTGGACTTTCTTATCCACCGCTTGGCAGGCTATTCATTAATCCACGCCCGACTCGAAATGTAAGGTAACACATTACACATGTATCCTTTCTTTAAATCTACTTTCCTGAAAGGTAAAAAAGTGATTTTAACGTTAGTATAGGTATTTGAATAAGTCTGCAGAATGGAGTAACATATTGGCAAATATTTTATGTACAACCATAAAGAATCATGAGCAGTGCTTTCCATTATTTATGAAAATTGAAAGTGAGCACCACTGTAGCAACTGTTCATTGTTAACATAATAATTTTCGATTATTTGTCCATCTTGATGACAATGTTCAATATCGTGGCATGTAACATTACCCAAGGAATTGTCTGATATTGCAGCACGTAACATTACCCAAGGATTTGTCTGATATTGGAGCATGTAACATCACCCAAGGAAGTGCCCAACATTCTGTCATTATAGCTTCCTTCTGTTCAAGAATAATTGATAAGTTATGGTGATAAATCCGCATCTTTAGACAAACCCATAATCGTTCAGTAGTCAGCAGCGGTGAAGTCAGGGGAGTGTGGATATGGATATGGATGCTGAGACTGAGACCTCCTTAAAAGTCTGCATAAGAAATGTTTTTAACAGGCACTGTGTATTAAGAAGGCATCATCTGATATGAATGTGACATCCTGGACAAACCCATGCAACTGAAGTTCTGGTATGACATGAGTATGCAACAACTTGTTATATTGTTATCCAGTCACTGTGCTCGTCATCAAGCCCCAGTTTTT
>NW_013665626.1:1016601-1017870 GCF_000517525.1 Limulus polyphemus
CAGCGGTGAAGTCAGGGGAGTGTGGAGGCCAGGCATTATGGATATGGATGCTGAGACTGAGACCTCCTTAAAAGTCTGCATAAGAAATGTTTTTAACAGGCACTGTGTATTAAGAAGGCATCATCTGATATGAATGTGACATCCTGGACAAACCCATGCAACTGAAGTTCTGGTATGACATGAGTATGCAACAACTTGTTATATTGTTATCCAGTCACTGTGCTCGTCATCAAGCCCCAGTTTTTTGTTCTTTATGTAACAGGTGAGCTGGTGAAGGCTAGTAATTTGGGTTTGACTTTTCACGAGTCACAAATGAATTAATTTAAAATTCCAGGAAGACAGTCATGTGTGTAGCTGAGTGAGCACAAAAGCCACCAACTCAAGGAATTTATGTGTAAACAAAAAATCGACTCAGAGACTAAGGATATGAACAATATAAAATACTTTATTCTATATCCATATCCAAAATATTTAGATATTGATTGATGTAGAAAGCAACAAAATTGTTTTGGAATAATTCTGCATCAAACACATTAAATTCTTTGATTTCCTCGTGTAATTGTTCATTGGGTAAACCCTCTACAAGACTCATTAGTTTTGACACTATATGGAACAAATTATTCACTAAGCTGTTTCGTGAGATATATTCAGATATATTCCAGTTTAATTTAACAGTCTTACTTGAAACATCCTATACTATATGTTGTTAGACTAGAGAGGACGGTATATGATACTTACAGAAAGTTTGCCTGTTGAAGGCTGTGAAATGGTTGCAAACTGCCATCTTCTTTTTGTTACTGGTATACAATCGTTTCTTTTTTGGATTCTTCAAAGAGAACTGGTGCAGGTTTGTCTGTCCTCAAGAAATACCACAGAGAAGTGATTTTGGGCTCCAAAGCATGACATTTTAAAGATAATTTCATGTGTTATTGCAATTTATTAACTCCTTCGACACGGGCTCGGTCCCTGGGACCATGTCACGTGACCTTCTGTACGCATTTAAGGCTGACATAAATTTAATACTTATAACTTATATTGGGTATATCTTCATGAAATTTGTCAGTCTTTCAGTTAATATTATAAGTCTTTCACATACAAAAAGGCATATTTCTTAGTGAAGTACTTTTGTCCATGAATATATTGAGTATTTGTTTTGAATAGTCCGTGTGCAAAGTAATTTTCATGTTAAAATTAAAAATACTTTTGCCATCTCAAATTTCCTTTGTGTAATCCTTAAAACCTCCTAAATGCATTTCAAATGGTTTTTTT
>NW_013665626.1:1018274-1024512 GCF_000517525.1 Limulus polyphemus
TTATTATTATTATTATTATTACTTATTTTACTTACTCTAGTCTTAAATAACTTAAAAAGATCCGTACTTTTAATTTTAGTTACCTTTATAATAATAAATAAAGAATAAATATGAAAAACAAGAAATAAAGTACTTACCCAATTTTATTTTTTCTTGCCCTCGATTGTCGATGAGAGTTAAACTTGATCTTTTTAGTGATTATAGTAAAGCACTTAACAATTTTTATTTAATTAAATAATATAGACTAATAACATGCAAAAAGTACACAAATTCACTTACTTCTAAACTTTTTCCTGGCTTTCTAACTATGCCACAAGAGCTGTTAGAAATTCATCCAAGCTAGTAGTTAACTTTCCCACGGGAACCATGTTGCTACTCGAGTGACATTGATGTTTATCTTTTCAAAACACAATGTTATACAATACGCCATTTGATAGATGAAAACCTTGACTTTCTATTGGTTATGAATAATATATATAATGAAACGTAAGAGAGAGAACTATCAACCAATTGTGAAAGAGAGGATGTGGCAGGAGGGGTCTGATTTTCTCTTTGATAGCTCTGTAACAAAGTAAAATTAAGGCCATAAAAATTATGGTCTGTTTGAGCAATAATGATTTTATAGAGAGCATTTTACGTTTAATTTCTTACATTTTCGAAGTTTGATAGATAAAATAGGGATGATGATATGCTAAGACAAAATTTGTCATGTGTGTTACACTAGGGGAATTCAGGATTTGTTTAAATATTTCATTTTAGAATTAAGAACTTAAAACTTCTATACTATTAAAATATGGATTATTAGCTAAGATTTTAAGCTATTCTAATTGGTATAACATAAATAAAAAGTAGTTTAATAAAATTTAGAATGTAAGACACTAAAACCTGTGTCATCCGCAATAAAGGGTACCTGTGCCAATAGGGTTAAGTAGAATCGCAGGTCCAGTCCACAAGTAGGTCCTTCATTGAATTGTCTTGATTTTGCTATATCACTGATGACTCCTTGAACAAAAACCAAAACTGGACACCAAGTGGACATGGTCAGAAGCTGCTAAATGGCTACCTATTTATACATATATCTCCTTTTGGTTTATCACTGCATTTCCATAGTTAGTGAAGTTAACATAAACTTTTCTGTAGCCTTTCTATCTACTATGATTGTCCCTATTTTTACAAATAAGAACTGCCTGATGTTATAAGTTGTAAACTTGTCTCAGTCAAATTGTTTATGTTACTTTATTATAAACATTTCATTATTTGGACAAATGTGTTTACAAAGCTTCTATTATATGCTCATTAATGTGAATATCCTTGCTGCAACTGATAAGTATGTATGGCAGACACATCAAATTCAATTTTCTCTCCTACAAGCATTTGTAATTTCGCTAAGATGCCTCAAATGCTTCATTCCTCCCCTCTTAAAAATATTTTTCAATAAAAAAAGTTCATCACACACAACCTCTCTGTTTCCATTTCTCTAGCATTGCTTACATAGTAAATTAAATCCTTATTTGTTTTAAAACTAACTTTAGTATTAACTTATATTTTGTACACCTGAGGGCTATTCATTTATGGTTTTATAAATAAGATTATATTGAATGTTTCTTTATTACTTAGGTATGAATACTGAAGTATGAAATTGAATAACATAAGAAAACATTTTTAATATGAGCTATACAATGACAACTCAAATCACAACCCCCAAGAAATCAAAACTTCTTGGTCATATATCATATATAAAATAACCAAATGAAAACTCTTCATTTGTGTAATAAAAAAATCATTTAATACAATAAGACATTCAACCACAACACTCTTGAAGCAACTAGTACCTTGTTAAAAGTTACATCCTTAAGTCCAAAGCAAAAACTAAAAATAATAAAAACAAAAACAATATCCATAAGAACCATATTGTGTTAATTATTCAATCCATTATATAATCAAATAATAAATTAGATTTAGTACTCTAATGGCAAAATATTAAGAAAATCAATAGTAAAATCATGTAATAGTTTCGTATTTATGTCTTCTTATGCATTTCCACTCTTATATAAGGAAAATTTACAATGATATAAACAAAACCAAATAAAAGTCAAATCACAATAATTCGATTCAAATTCATTATTCCCTTATTATATGTATACATATGTTACTACATGTAATATCTCACCCACAATTATATAATGCTAATAACTACAATAAAATTAAACATTGAAGTGTTATAAAATGGAACAATTACAAAAAAGTCTATTCTTAAAGTCTTGGCTTTTTCAGAATTCACTTCAGAAGGTGTGGAAAATGGAGCTGTTAATTATCCAGTCATAGATAGTGTAGATCTTCCATCTTGCACGATGTTTGACTAGGTTCAGGTGATAATCACAGAATATTCTGATTGAATTCGTTATTCAATGACAGGCTGAGCATTTAAATTCTATGTTGCTGCAGGGTAGTCCTATGATTCTAGAAATAAGTCTGGTCTTTGTGAGTCCTTTTTTTAATACAATTTCGTGTAGTCATGCTTAGTTTCTCGACACACACCTATCAACTCTCGAAAGTTATTCTTCCCACACAATGTTATGCAGGTAAGCCATACACCAGTTCACATGCCTAACATCTTCTTCACTTAATAAGTTCCTGGGAAAGAGAGCTCTGAAGCTGTAAGTGTTGGTCCCATTTGTATAACAATCTTTTACTGCCAGTTTGTTTAGTTTTTACAATGTACAACCACCTTTTTTCTTTTTGTGGCTTGAAGTTGTAACTCATTTAGTTAGGACGAATTAATATATTATCAACATCAACAGTACCTTACAACAAACTTCCAGTTCATGTTTTCTTCACATTGTTCTAATAGTTCACGTTTGACTTCAAGTTGTTTCTGAATTTATGCTGGTTTCCGTTATTTCATGTTGCCAATTCACTATCACTACTAGTTGATCATGGTTCATGTTACGACTTCAATGCCGACAATATTTCTAATGCTGTTATTCTTGAATATGGCTATTCTCATTCTCGTTCCTTGGTTGTCATCGCTTGCTCTCACCAATACTTAAGGTAATCCTATTAATTTAGCCTATTAATTTTGTAATTCTCTACACATTCATTCATATTCATCGATTCATATTAGTCTATGCAATTTTGATTTCAAGCTGTATAATCTGTTTATATCCTAATTTTAATTCAGTCATTCAGTTCAATTACTTCTGTAGCCTCAGAGTATGACATTTTTCTGTTGTCTTTCTCTGGATTACTTTTCTTTCTGAACTTTAAGGGTTCATCTAACTTGAGCATCTTGATAAACAGTAGTTTATCTTGTGCTCTATATAATATTATGCTTACTAAGGTTATTACTAAGCATAGTGTTTTTAATATGGTGTTTGACAGCTTCCATTTATCTACTTTGTTTTCTCTGCTGCAGCTCTTAAGTGCTCTACCTGCTGTTGAAATTCTTTAATAGTTTACCCTGAATGTTTAGGAGGCAGATGTTGAGTTTGTTCTAGAACATCCCGCAGTGATTTAATTTCTGAATCTGCTTCTATTCCTCTGAATAATTGTGATTCTTCTTCAGTTAATAGTTCTTGCCAATCAGGTAATTTTAGATTGAATTGTGCCATGTGGACTTTTGAAACTGGAATGAAAGATTATCCCTTGTCCATATGCTGAACAATATCTAGCTAATTTTTGATATCCACTCTCTCTCTCTCTCTTAACCTGATCATTTTAGTCTGATAATCAAATTGGGGCATATCAGGTTTTGGGCAAACTACTGATGAAGTCAGTTCATTTCTCACAATAAACAACCGTGTCCCTGGAGTTCTTGTCTTAAAGAAGTAAAATGGTTTAGGGATACTCTCTTTTCTCTCACACAATTCTGTTATTTTATTTTTCATACCTGCAAAAATCACATAGTTACAAGTTAAAATGGATACTGAATAAATTCCGGAAACAGGAGTACACACTCGGATAGGTCCCTTTATACACTTTAATACATCCTCTTCTGTTAATTCTATGTAAGTGTGTTGATCATTAGAAACAGCTATAGAGGATTTTTTACTTTCTATGGCTAAAACCAATAAACTATTTAATGCTAAGGGTAAGGATATTACTTGGTATAGGTTAAACATTCGATCTGTTAATTTTAAGGGCAGCACTATATACATATGTAATATTTCTCTTACTGCAGCTGTTTTCACATCAGCCCATATATAGTACATATAGATCCGATCAATATGTGTGGGGATAACAAACTATAAGTGAGGGGTGTAATTTCCTTTCAATTTCATCTAATACTTTTTCTAGTTAACTGGGGGGTAGAAAGTAAGGACTCAACTTTCTATCTGCTGCAACATACAGTGTTTGTATTTAGCTAATTCTGTTCTGCCACTTCCGATTGTGAAGGCTAATTGTTGCAAATTATTCTAAATTATTGTGTTAAAAACTAAGATTTCAACCCCTACTTCATGTATCTCAGTTTATTCTACCCTAGTATATATTAATACATTGGTGATATTTACTAACACTCTGGATACTTCTAATATTTCCTGGTCAAGGAATTCAATTGCTTGATTTAGGGAATTCATAATAGTAGGTTATTCACCTATTAAATTAATTACTTTCTTTGACATTTGCCTCTGATGATCAAACTTTTAGGATTTCTGCCAGGATTACTTAAACCACGTTTTTGTCGATTCCGATCGGAAATTGGTACTCTATCAATATCATTTAATTCGAGTAAAAGTTCGTTTATCTCATCATGATACTTTCTAATAAGTTGTTGGTAATTTCTTATTAACCCTGTCTGCATAATCTGTAGTACTCTCATGATAGCTACGCCCTCATTCATAAAAGTTATTTCGTCATCTTTATCTGACGTAAAACTTATGCTGTTCTTTTGGTTAAGTGATCCTTCAGTCATTTCTTACTCATCTCACAAGCAAGCTAACAATCTTCGGAAACAGAATGTCTTCAACAAATATCATTTTTTTCCAGACAAAATTAAATTGCCTTCTTCTACAAACACAATACCTACCGTATTTTCCACAGAAATGATACTTACATTCTGACCCATCATAATTCCAGACATCAGCACCACAAGGATCATGGTAAACCTAAAAATACGTCTACTACTAACTTGCATAATTATGTATATGTACCAAATAACATTATTATATGTATATTACATGTGCACTAGCTACGTCTTACTTTACATCTAATTATATTGTCTGAGATAGTCTATCATATTATTAAATGCATCTATTACACTATCTCTTATCTTACTTGAGTAATCATTTACTACTTTTATGTCATGGTTTGATCCATGTTTAATAACTCGAGAATCAAACCTTGCTCGTCTTGTTCTAGCTCTCGGGATCATTTCTTGTTGATCCACTATCGGGCCACGTGACCTCAATTGATATCCATGGGTCACAGTATCATCTAAAATTGTTGTTGGTGTACTTGGTCTGTCTTCTGGTAAAGAAGCACTATGCTCACTACTGTTATCACTAACCTGAGCATCATCTGGTGTTATTACCTCGTCCTCTAACACGGCATCATCTTCTTCTAGTATTAGTTCTACCTCCTTGACTTGATTTATGTCCAATCCTTATTGTGCTTCTGTACTTCAGTTTCAGTTGTTTGTACTGATAGGGCTTAGTATCTTTCACTCTTTTCAATCTATTAACATCGACTAATTGCTTACCTTTACCATATATTTCCTAAATTTCAATGTCCACTGGACTTTTTTTTATTACTCTAAACGGACCCTTCCATAGTCTAGCCAACTTTTTTGTGTTTTTTTTTAACAATGGACATGTGTAACAACACTTTGTTTCTTAACTTTATCTCACTTGGTCGTGTCTTTTTATTTATTTACTTCTCTGTGTTCTGCAGCTTTATTTAAATACTGGTTACACAGCCTTGTGATAGAGAAGACGTGTGCATGTATTGTATATTTGTGTGTTGTACATATGTGTTTATATATTTATATTTAAATCTGGAACACTGGTTCAATACACGGAATAAACCCGAACAGGCGACTTTTTGCGACTTTAGATATCAGAGCGCTTTTTGTTTAAGTACTGCAATGAAGTTTCCAAGAAAAGCGATTACGAGCCTGCTGCAGCGACCATGTTTTAACTTGCTATTGACCGTTAGTTTAAACCGGTTTGAAGAGTCGACCGTAATAAGTAAAAGGGACTAGTACTTCAGTAGTAATTATGTACATACTATTTAGCTATTA
>NW_013665626.1:1024568-1025193 GCF_000517525.1 Limulus polyphemus
AATTAACGAAAATTTTAATTAAATTAACGACTTAATTAAATTAACGAAGATTTTAATTAAATTAGTATCAAATTCTTAATACTATATTTGCCTATTAAGATTCTTAATATTTTTATTAAATATGATCTTGATTATTTTTTATGAAGCACTTCTAATTAACTTACATAATAAATTTTATATACATTGGCAAATTATAAAAATTACTTAATCAAATAACTTGTCTGGAAAAAATATTTTAAACCAATTACGTAATAACGTAATCTAATGTCATGAACTATTTACATTTATTTTGTCATGTTTATATACATGTCAAAAAAATTAGAAAAATTATTATTTTTTAAAACTTTTTTGGTAGACTACTCAATGTGTAAATAAACAATTGTTTTCCATTTTCAGATCCTGTTTTCTTCATCCATCATTATGGCTACTAAGAAAAAGAAAAGTAGATGCTGAGTGTCACATTTTCAATGAAGAATGGGGAGGAAAGTACTTCTTTGTGGAAACAAACAACCAGAAAGCTAGTTGCATAATATGCAACGAAAGTGTTGCCGCTTCGAAAGAGTACAATCTTCGGCATCACTATGAAACAAAACATCTGTCAATATATTCGAAGTTTTCTGGAAAG
>NW_013665626.1:1026193-1030219 GCF_000517525.1 Limulus polyphemus
GGCCCGCTGTGAAAAATGTTTGGTGATCCCTAGACCATTAGCAGCTGGGTCATATGCCATAGTCTCTACTTTCTTAACACCTAACAATTCACAAGTTGTGCAAGTAGGAAGGAGAGGTTGTGAGGAATGCAAGGGTTGTTCTTTTATGGCTCTTGGATTTTCATTGTCTCAATAATGCTGTTATGGATAAGTATATTGCCATAAAAAGTAAAATAGGCTTCATCTTGTTTTTAAGATGCACCGAGATTTGTTTCATGAACTGTAACATATGCAATAAACTCCATTAGACTTGATTTTTAGGATTCATAGTCCCTTTTATATGCCCTATGGTTTAAGAAAACATATGGGCAATAGTGCACAATGCTCTCCAAATAGTTAACCATCGTAAAATAGGTTAATGCACAACATCTCAGATACTGCTTGCACCATAGGTAGGTCCTTTTGCAAAGGTTTCGTTGGTGTGTATCACCTTCACACCAATGTCCACTGACCTTTGTTAAAACCCTGACCTTCAATGATCAGCTGCACTTTCTGCCTCTTCACATTTTGTAACTAATCTAATGAGAGTGACAGCTGTGCATGACTTGACTATTGTATTAGTCCTGTGGTACTACAGTAAACTTGATGCCACTTTATTTCACCACCATGATTCATTGTTCCAAACTGAATTTTTCTATCTTCTATTACTAGTAACAGACTATTGGTAGTGTGTTTCATCCTGTGTTTCTATATCAAGTGCAGTACTTTAAGTTCCCTTTCCAGAAGTCACTGGAATGCTTACCACATTCTTCATGCATATACATAAAATATTTCTCGTGTATGATATTAAATAGTTCACTCTACAATTTCTTCAAGCACCTATACTGACTGTATGACCACCATGTACTTGCAAATCGCCTTATTTTTATTATAAGGTGCGCAAATTGCTCTTGTATTCTAAAAGTATTTTTAATTCATGTCAAACAGTTACTTCTATTATAATAAAATTTCTTATAATTATTCTTAATATTTTACTTCCATATTACATTTACCAGGTACATTTCATAATACTGAATAACTGAATTACATCATAATATTAAAACACTATTCTTAATATGAAGGTACATGACACCCTGTCAATCCCTCATTGCCTTTTTTGAAAGAAAAAAACAAAAATATTGCTTTAATCTTCATATTTTTTGTTATAATCATTCCCATTGTCTCAATTGATTTTTTGAAGGTGTTCCCTCCCAGTGGGTGAGTGGTAAGTTTGAGAACTTAAAACACTAAAATTCGGTGTTTGATTTCCAGTGGTGGACAGAGCACAGATAGCCTATTGTGTAGTTTTGCACTAAAACAAAGAAAACATTTTGAAGGTTCACTTGTTAGATGAATCCCAATTTTTCTAAAGCTTGTTATGATAATACAGTTTCTCATAGTATAAAGCCATGAATTAATGTGAGGAGCACCTTCGTAAACAGCGAAAAGGAATCTAGTCAGAACACTAATAAAAGTAATGTATAAGAGAGAAAGTGGCCACTTCTTGTTTTAATAACTATTATATGTATTCTAAGATTGTCCATTAAAAATATATACTCTTATGGAAAACATCTCAGGTAAAATAGAGCTCAAGAACCCTAGTACTTTTTATCCATGATCAGGTTGTCTGAACTGCGCATACGTCCTGATCTGAAAATCACTATCAGATATGTCCAAACAGCTATTTGAAGCACACACACAGCACACGACTGTAGAAAGAAATGTGACAGTGTTCAAATTCTATTTACGATTTTATTAATCTTAGGCTAATTGTGCAAAACTATCAAGATAAAAAAATTGTCAACCATGAAAAAAAAATGGATCAAACGTTTGTTTGTTTGTTGGATTTCGCGCAAACCTACAAGAGAACTATTTGTGCTAGCCATCTCTAATGTTAAACTGATAAGTAGAGTGAAGGCAGCTTAAACACCACTCACAACCACCTCCTGGGTTATTCTTGTCAGACCAAATAGTAGGATTTGACCATCATTCCTATAATACACTCATGGCGATTTTTGGGCGGTAACGGGACACAAACCACGGAACCTCAGCTATGCAGTCCAGCACACTAATCACTGGGCTACGCTCGGCCTCAGTCAAACGTGAAATGTATGGTGCAAGGGGGGGGGGGAGACCAAAGAAGGCAAATAACGCAGAATAAAATTAAATAATAATAATATAGAATTTTGCACATTATCTATGTTTTTGTAAACTGTAGTTCAACATTATTCAAGCTCGCGGCTAGAATTTATTTATTAGAGACGAGCACTTGGTAATGGAGGAAACATTCTGATGACTAAGAACCATCATAGTAATTCGGGAGCCCTATCTGATCACAAAAGATGCGGTCACCTGAGGTATTGAATGGGAGGAAGATCAAAAGGTGCAACCCAGTGAGCGTATTCCTTGAGGTCACGTGATCTCATAGTTCCACAAAGTGGCGCAAGAGGACAGGTAGTCCCATAGTGTTTCCCTAAAGGTCTATAGTTCAAGAGTGCATCACTAAGGCTGCACGATGAGCTCATCAACATATACTAGCTTTATTTAAAACTTACATAGAGAATTTTTTCGTATAAACATAAAACAATCAAACCCTATGTATATATGATATTTACATCACATTACGAAAAACCACTATTTCATTCTTTATAGTTCTTAACACTATATTACATTTTGTATTATCAACAGGGTCAACTTTATAATTTCACTTCAATAACAATAATAAACAAAGCATTTGAATACTAAAAATTAATATTTCATGCCTTACAGTTAAAATATTTGTATATAACGTACTTGTTGTATATGCATAGGTGGAATATACGAACTGAAGCTAACAGAATTTAATTTACAAAAGAATAACGTGAGAATCTATAACAATACAAGAATCTACAAGCATACGACTGACTAATTGTAAATAATAAAATAGTTTTCAATAAAATGTCAACTTTAAGTATAATAAATAAAACTTTAGGCCCGAGTCTAAGTATTGAAATACGTTCTATGTACAAGAGGGAAGGGAGTTAAAATAGATATAAATGAACAGCTTTGTATTTGTTAAGAATAGGGTTATGTTTTTCTATTAATAGGGCTTCTTTTAATTGTTGTCTATTAATGTTGTTCTCTCTGTTTGTAGATTACTATTGTTATAGATTCTCACATGATTATTTTTTAAATTAAATTCTGTTAACCTCAGTTCTTATGTGCAACCTGATGATGCCAGGTAAACCTAGTGAAATGTTATGAATGAAATAAACAGAAGTTTTACTATGTAAAACTGATAAAATCTTGCGTGAACTTCCTTTATTGTTTTTAGTGTATGTTTTGTTTTTAAATTTCGCGCAAAGCTACACGAGGGCTATCTGCGCTAGCCGTCCCTAATTTAGCAGTGTAAGACTAGAGGAAAGGCAGCTAGTCATCACCACCCACCGCCAACTCTTGGGCTACTCTTTTAACAACGAATAGTTCGATTGACCGTCACATTATAACGCCCCAACGGCTGAAAGGGCGAGCCTGTTTGGTGGTGTTTTAGTGAAATGAAACTATAAAATTTACCTTAAGTATAGTGTAGAAAATGTCGTGTAAGAACTAAAGAGAAATTTTCTTGGTTGATTTTTTGTAAAATGGTACAGAAGATATGTATATCTAGAGTTTGAATGCTTTACGTTAAGATGGAAAACAAGCCCCTACATATATTATAAGTTAAACTAGTATATGCAAATACAGGAAATGCGCTATATAGAAATATTCAAGCTGTAAAACATAAAATATAACTATTTTAAGTATTCAAATGCTTTATTTATTATTGTTATTGAAGTGAAACTATAAAGTTGACCCTATCAATTATACATATTTTAATATCTTATTAAAAACTGTTAAGAATGAAATCGATTTTTTTGTAATGTGGTGTATATGATATATATCTAGAGTTTGATTATGTTAATATGAGAAATAGAGCTATCCCTAGATTTTAAGTTAAACTAGTAAATGGTGATGAGCTCATCTCTCACT
>NW_013665626.1:1031202-1046967 GCF_000517525.1 Limulus polyphemus
AGGTATGTCTTTAAAAACTTATCCAATTTGGTCTTTACCAAGACATGTATTTTTAGTTTAAGAAATAGTTTTTAATTCTATTTATAGTCATTTCTTTGTTATTTAATGATATATATTATTTTTCATGACTTCTTCGTATTTCATTATTTTTTTGTTGTTGTTAAGCACAAAGCTAGACAATGAACTATCTGTGCTCTGCCCACAGCGGGTATTGAAGCTTGATTTTTAGCGTTATAAGCCTTCAGACTTACCGCTGGTCCAACAGGGGAGGAAGCATTCCATTATTAATATTTTTATAATGAACATTATTCTAACTTGCATGACTGATACAGTATAAACAGACTAAAAATACTGTTTAAAAGCAACAAACTTGTCTTTATTATCAATAATCATAGTATCTTATTCCACTTTAAGAGTTGTTTTAAAATTTTTAGTTTTCTTGTATCCTAAACCATCGAGAGATTATAATACTAAAAATCTGGGTTCGATACCCATGGTAACACAGTGCATACTGTTTACTGTGTAGCTATGCGCTTAAACACACACAAAATCTGATACCCTGTAAAATATTAACTTTTATTTAAAATTAATCACAGCCATTTTCTTTATGCAAACTGCTAAAGAAGTTATTAAAATAATTTGCTTTTTAATTAAAAATAACTAACTTATGCTGTAAAAATTACATAAAATTAAATTAAAAGGTAAGATATTTTACTAAACGTATTGGTTGTGACTTTTATGACAAGCACACAGATGAAAGTACGAAGCGTATCTAGCAACATCACATTTTGAACCCTGAATCCTTCGGTTCACGGGCCGACACGTTAACCACACTCGGAATGTTGTCAGAGGAAAAAAATCATACTTTTTGGTTATTTAAATACACGTACACATATATACACTGCTGTGCAAAAGTCTTAGACATTTACCATTTTCCTACTCTAATACATAAGGAAACTAAAACTTTGTGTTCGGTGCAAATACATCTTTACGAAGAAGAAACTATGTTTCAAATAACCACATTTATACTCAATATACCTTACTATAAACTAATAGCGACAATGTCCATCCTTTTCCTTCAAAGCCATGGAAATTCTTCTAGGGACATTTTCAAATAATTTTATTATAAATTCCTGTGGAATAGTGTTTCACGCTTCTTCCAAAGATCATCTAAATTACTGGGATTATTTTTTACATTTTCTTTGTCCAAATATGGAAAAACAGTTTTAATAATATTGAAATATGGGCTTCGAGGTTGTCATTGAAGGACTCTGCTTCCTTTTCTCTTTTGCAAATAAATTTTAATAATTTCAGTTGAGTGTTTTATCACAATATTGTCGTAAATTGAAGTTTACACCAATACGTCTTGCACCACTGAGGGTAGCATGGTGGATTAAAACTTGTTTGTTGCAGTCAGTGTATCATCGATTTTCAACAATTCTCCGACACCACTTGAGGATACGCACCCCCAAATATGAACTGAACCTTCTCTATGCTTAACTGTTGGCTTCAATAAAGTCTTTTTATAATTTTAAGTCGTTCGTCGTATCGCATTACTGTCTCCGATTAGATCCAAATAAATGAAACTTTGATTCGTCTGTCCAAAGCATCTTTGAACAACGTTCCATAGTCCAATTTATGTGTCCTTGTGCATATTTTAGCCTTTTAGCTTTGTTCCCCTTTCTAAATAGAGGTTTTCTTACTGCAACACATCCTTTAAGTCCTGAATTTAAAAGTGACCTTTCTATTATTGATGGATGGACAACGATTCCCGATCTTTCTGCCAGTTCTGTTGTCAATTCAACGTTTGTCTTCTTTATATTTCTTAATGATATTATCTTCAACTATTGCTTATCCTTGTTAGACAGCTTCCAGTCCCGTTTCTCTGTACTTGTTATAATTTAGATACCATCCCTCGAAAATCAAGTGACGCAAGCTTTTTTACTCAGTGTTTTTCCTTCTTTATGCAGAAACACAATTCTATGGCGGACTTCTACTGAAACTTTAGTCATTTTGTTTTAAACTAACAGTTAATCCTAGTAGATTTGTATTTAGCAATACAAAAAGTAGACATATCGCTTTACGGATGTGTAGTGAGGAACAATTGATAATTGAGTTATAAATTAGATTTAATTGGTAAATGTGGTGGATTAGCTTCTTAACACTTCATATTAGCTTCTCATGTGTAGTTTACTTTGAGTTGTCGAGAACAAAAAAATTTAAAGATTCTGATCAATATGAATTAAATATTGCTAAATGACAAGCTTGGTTTATTTTCACCCAAACTAAGCTATACTAATAACAATCGAAGTTGTTTTAATAGTAGAAAACACTAGTGGAGTAAATTGTTGATGCTCATAACAAACGTATATTATGTGTCTAAGGCTTTTCCACAGCATATTCTCTTTCTGTAAACCCATTCTCCAAGGAACTCTTTGCTAATGGTAAAACAAGCATTTGGCTATTTGAAGCTCTGGATTCGTGAATAAACATGATTTTGGATGGTATAAATAACTTGAAAACTTATGCTGCCAACCGGTTGTCTTTCCCTTTGGTCCACAATGTTTTGTTGTTAAGCACAAAGCTACACAACTAGCTTATCTGTGCTGTGCCTACTACGGGTTTCGAAACTCAGTTTATAGTGTTATAAGCCTTCAGACTTACCGCTGGTGGACTGGTGCGCAGTTGGAAATTATGGACAGCAACGCGTGAACCATGCTTGGGTTTCTAACCAATTATTTTAATCTATTGTGTGCACGTGTTATATTCGTGTAAACAAACAATACTTGATGATAACTCTTAAACAATGTTATAAATTATAGAAGTGAACGAATTGGTTGTTAATTATACAACGTTTGTGTTGTGAAACGAAAAAAAGAACAATAGATGCTTACATTAGTTTTCTAAATAACTGAGTAGCTTTTAATGTTATTTAGATATTCATTCGTATATTTTCGATGTGTTTAGATATATTTCGAACGTTATTATAAATATTACGCCATATTTTTTCTGGGTAGTATTGTGAAACACATCTCAACTTTCATTAAACATGATGTTTATGATATTGTTTCTTTTAGCTGCGAAAAATATAAAGAAGGTTGTACTGGTTTTCGATTTAACAGAACGATAAACTTTTATAATGCTATACTATTTACAATCAATTTACATAAACACATCATAAATACAGATTCCTATAGTTTAACAGGAACTTTAAATGACAATGAAAGACTACTTATCACGCAATTATATAGTTTGTACGTTACCCTCATGTCTAAACTCAATTATTATGTAACTATATTCAGCCAAATACGTAAATCAGGGCTCATAATAATAACACCAAACGAAAACTTTTGATCAATATGATGAAAAGTGAATAATCAAACATCATCTAGCTTATAACGTTTCATTGAACGTGATGTCAGTATTACCAAATTTGGTGAATGATCTTGCATGTTCAAAAAATAAATTCATGCTATTGTCCTTCACAATTTCAATTTTGACCAACATTATAAGCAACTGTATTATTTACATAACAGATATAGAGAGAATTGTTATAATTATTTAGCCCATACATTTTATAGAGCACAATATTTCACCTCCGGTTTCATTTTTCAAGCTCGAATTATTTAACGTTCTGCTACTAAACACTGTATATTATATATATATTGTAACCCCCCTTAATATAGATCTTATTACATCCAAAGTAAAATGTTTAAGATACGTGTGCTTTATATTGTATAATTTATTGAAAACATTCCACGAAAGACACATTAAAAATAACTTTTTAATATTACGCTCAAGGGTATTTGTATTTGCACTTTTTCTAGTTGCGGATAACTAAAAATGGAGAAATTTTTTAATGGCAAAAACAAAAAAAAACGTTCTCGAAAATAATGAAAAAACACAGTCATTGAATGTTATATCTTCTTTAACCTCATTTTCATCTTAGCTAATATTCACGGTCTAGAACCCTCTGGACATACGAGTTCTAATCCCAGAAATATAACATCAATTTAATTAAAAAAGAACAACTATAAAACATTTTTACGTTACAGGGAGTCGCGAAGAATTTAATCGAATATATAATACTATCCATTCAAATGTTTCAATCTGATATTTTTAATGAGTTTTGCAAAAAGGCGTCATGAATATTCTAAGAATTTATTGTAATACGTGTTTTTAATATTTTCATTGCTCGTAGGTTACATTTTAGACCTGGAATAGCCTAGTTGTCAGGGCTCTTGATTCACAATCTGCAGGTCATGGGATCAAAATCCGGTGTCGATAATGCTCGCTCTTCGAGCTGTGGGGGCGTTATTACGTGACGGTTAATCCCACTATTTGCTGGTAAAAAGAGCAGCCCAAAGGTTGGTGGTGAGTCCTGCCGGCCGGTTGCCTTCTCTCTCTGATCAGCAGATCTAAACTAAATACAGCAGTACCATAGTCTTAGTAACTTTGCAATAAACAATTGCATTTTACTTTCTCGTGTATTCTCGTTATTTTGATATCGATGGTGCCACTTTACAGATATAATATTATAATATTACATGTTAACTTACCATAATATCTAGTTATTTTTCAAACTAATTCAAATGACTAAGAATTGAAACGGGATTGTAAGCCATATATATTAATAGTAAGAAAATAATCAGTTATTTTTTGATAGTTCACATGAAGGTTTCATAAAATCTAGTAGAATACCTTGCTCCTGGTGACTAATACCCATAACTTAGTTTAGGCCGATACATAACAATCGACAACATCAAACTAGATGCATTTCCGCAGGGTCCCCGTTTCAAGCGTAAATAAAACCAAAATAAAAAGTAACAAATATTTATATTTCTTGCTTTTGAAGTTCATGTGTCATGCTGCGTTGTAGCCTACACAATGAATAATTCTTGACATGCGCACGTTTTACTGACGTCAGGACAGTATAAATTAGAAATTAAGCGTTCCTTATGTGATGTCATTTTAGTGTCTACTGACTGACTGACAACACACTACTGTGATAGTGGTGCGAGTGGTTAAAACAAGTGACTCCCTCAAGCGGCCTTCAGCCCCCTTCCGGGAAACTAGCGACCAAGGAGTTAAATGCATTAATGGGATGATATACATTTATATGGCCTTAATCCACACTCCTCTAGCTAATTCAGCGATACAAGTCCTTTTTTAAATAAAACTAGTTTATTTTTTCGAATACAACTTTGCAATACACAGAATTTCCACAGTCACTTGAACTTAAACACACGCTATAAAACACAACAATTCACGCACTTTACTTACAGTCACTACCGCTCACTTGACTCAATTATCTGTCTCTATATCTCTCTTCAATCTGCTTTTATTTCTCCGTTTTATTTGCCTGGCTTATATACTAAAATGGAGGGCGCCTAGAAAAGACTAGAGTTGCCAGAAACAGTCATGATCCTTCTAGAAACTCCAGCGCGCATGCTTCCAGCGCCACGTGACTTCCGCTTCGTAACAATATTTAAAAAAATAATTTTAGTTTCAAAATAATAGATTTGACAAATCCACTTGAAAGCTCTTCTGTGTCAGAAATTTCTGTTTCTTGAATTCCGCCCAAAGCTACTCGAGAGTTGTCTGTGCTAACTGTTCCTAGTTTTGAAGTATCTTGGATTTCTCTTCACCAGCTAATGTTGGGTTTGACCGTCACATTATAACGCTGCTAATGCGATCATGCTGGTTGACGGGATTCGATCTTGCGATCTATTGCTTACGAGTAGTCAACTACCCTAACTACCAAGCCATATCAGACACTGTTAAAAAGAACTTTATTTAAAAAAAAGTCAGAACACTAAATTACTGACGTTGGTATACCGTAATTTCGTTCAAACGTTCAAAATTGATGTACATACACCTGATTTAAAAGTAAAATACCAAAATTGGCACATACGATATACTGTTATTGTAAATCCAGGTCAGGCAGTTTCCCGCGTTACTGAACTGAACTGCCTCAACATTTTCCCACTATTGGTATCAAAAACCAAATTGATTGTTTTCAATTAAAAATATTTTAGCCGCGACATAGCGGCTCATAGAATTGCTCCGAGTTTTTTCAAGTGCACACTATTTGGTTCATAGCTACATCTCGTGACCGATTTGAGATCTAATTACAGCCGCAGCTATTCATGATTCCCTCTTGTTTTTAATGTGAAACAAATATATATACATTTGATTACTCGTGGAATATCATTTTTATATCACTTTAACCTTTAATATGGGGTTTTACATATGTAAACTTGTGTCGCTGAATTTATATTTTTTTCAGAAAGAAAAAAGTGTAGATTTGGTCCACAAGGTAAATTACGCCCTCATATAAGTGTGATTCAAATATGATATCATATTTCAACTGACACCATGCTACTCTCATCACAACTGGAGTGGTTTAACCAGTAACTAGTTGATATATTCTCAGCTTACTTTACAATCTCGAAACCTAGTTTTTTTATCATATCATAAAGTCTAAATAATTTCTGTCATTCCGTCAGTTCGAAAGCAGTAACATGGTGTGTATTTCTTTTTTTTTGTTGTTGTTATTTTTGCCTTTATCTTTAATTAGGAAAAGTATTTTGACCATCCTGTACATGTTTGTCTCAGAAGTTAGGGTGCATTAACATTCGCATAAATAACAATAGGTTTAAATATTTGGATATTCTAAAGCATTTTATTACATCTTAAATATAAATTCATACTTAAAATGGAAAGAATGTAAATCAAGACTTAAATTTGAGGAACCTAGTGACAGTTTTCTTTAAGAATCAATAGACCACAAATCGTGCTTAATAATTACTTTTTTACCGCGTTATTCCAAAACACATTATCAGTGTCATTTAAAACATTTACATTTTCTACAAGATACTCTTTTAAGGTTTACTAATTACATTTTATACATTTATTTTTTAAACAAATATGTAAAAGATAGCCCATCAAAACATAAAACATATATGCCCTTCACATAGTCACATTAATTTTTCAATAGCCACAGTACTGAGTTGAGTAATATAATCTTTTTTAATTTCCTTATATTTTGGCATTCTGAACTTACAGTGGATGCTTCTCTTCTCAAACAATCAGCACAATATTTTGAATAACTACAGTTTTGTGAAAATTCGCTTTTTTATGTATTCAGATCATTTCTAATTTGTCAAGTTTAAAATATATTTTTTTTGTCTTTTTTATGAAAGAATCAGCCAAAATGAAAACAGTCCAAAATGTAAAAAGTAAAATAAAAAATAATAATTAAAATTTCAAAAAGTAAGCAGTGCATACAACATAGTTCTAAGAAATAACCTACTCCTAGCGCTTTGTGCATTTGAAAAAAAAATACTCACTGGGTCGAAACCATTTGAAATTAATTTCATTTGCATGTCCGTCTTCTTATTAGTAGTAGAATAGATATCCGTCTACAAATACACTATCATTGTACTCTTACGGTGGTTTGAATCCCATGCCAGTGTGAAATGTTTTCAACTAACTGAAACACAGTCATCCAAGTACTTTTTATTCGGACATGCGTCTCTCGTGTGAGTGTTGTTGCTTTTTCCGTCAAAGAATTAGCCACCTACTGCATAAATCTTATTATCTGGAACTGTGTATACTCATCTCAGTAACTTAAAAAAAACTTTTTTCCCGTATGTATTACGAAATAAATTTTACAACTTCACATAAAATGATGCATCCAAGAAGAGCTTTCTTCAGTTGGTGGTGCAAAAACTCCAGAACTGTGACTGTGACAGCGTAAAACATAATTTTTACCATCGTTGTTGTCCCAAAATTCTTGACCATTAGCTACTAGACGGATGGCAAAGATCAATCGCTGACCATCACTCATATGAGGAACAAAAAAATTCAAAGAAAATTTATCAGAAAACCCATCACAAGATCCATGGACGTAATTGGCTAGGACATCTTCATAAGATAACCATTCATTAGTTGTGTAGCGAGCTAACACAAGCTTTTCAAACGAAATATTGTGTACACGCACGTGACACTGCACATTTAAATCAGACACAATTATATTTTCCAAGCAGATGTTTTTATTCCGAACCCGATCTAGGAAGCTATTTTGTGTGACAGGTTGAAGAAATAAGGGTATCAACGTAAGAGTACTGTGAGATGGCGCATGTACGCCAAGACTGCTTGCAAATGGACCAGATATGCTAAATCGTGAGAACAAACTGGTTGAAGAACGGTTAGGTTCATGTGGAGTAACTTTTAAGTCCTTGAAAGCAGACGCTGGGATATTCGGTTCATCATCCTCTGATCCTATATGTCGTACAGCTTCTAAGTCAAGACCTAAAGCATCAGCAAATCGCACAATTTTCTTTCTGCTTGGGGTTCCTGGGGGCGTTTTTCCAGATTTGAGAGAGGTACTACGAACAAGTTTTTTACCGCTTCCTTCATCTTCTTCTTTATTACGATTCAAAACATTCCAATTTAATTCTATGTGCTTGTTTTCGTCCTTGTTATCGCTAGCATTATATTGTTCCCCACTTTTGGAACTCCCTTCCAGACGCCGATGTAAGGAATCAGGATCAGAAGTTTGTACACTTTCATCCACAGTACTATAAAGGCTTTTTCTGGTTTCTTCTTTAGTAAATACAGATTCTTTAGTGCCATGAGCTAAACTGTGTTCGCAGTCCTCGCCGTGACCATTGATGTTTTGAAGCGAGCTATAACTATTAACTGAAGTGTTTGGTAACTCAGTCTTTTTAGTCTTCGATGTAAGGTCATGAATAACTATTTCTTGCTTTTTATTGTTATTGGATAAGTTATGTATAGCAATATCACCATCAAAGGTACCAATGGGAGAGGTTATACCACTGTCTACCACTGAGTTTGAGTTAATATTAGTTCCCAAAATCTGTTGATTCCTCATACTTACAAGCGAACAATCAGATGGCGATCTTTCTTTGTATTCCTGCAATGAGGATAGTGTGTTTTCTCTAGCAAGATCGGAAGAAATATTTAAATTTGTTGCGTCATCCTGTCCATTTTGTTTAGTTTCTGTGTCGTTCCTCTGATCATTTAAGTCCAGTTCCTCAACACTATCGCTGCCACTGTCAACATCATAAAACCTTTCAGAACTTTCGGATTCGGGTTCTGATACAGACCAGCTCTCTGCATATTTTTGAAGTTTTTCGTAGAGAATCTGCCTTTCATTTTTATCCATTACTTGAGCATTTCGGAAGTCGCTTTCAAGCCAAGGTCCTTCGGTAGTCTTAGATCCACTGGGATAAAAATTCACTACTTTAGGATTATATTGTTTTTTTTCTTCTACTTCTGCAGAAGATTCTGGCAAATTTACAGATTTATTAACTACGATTTCCTCATCTGCTGGACTAGGTGGTGACGAAGAATCATTAGGATCGTAAAATTCTTCTTCTTCGCAACCAAACATTATTTCTTTCCAATATCCGATTTTTGAAAGAAGTTTTGGCCTAGAAAGTGAAGCTTTATTAATAATAGGAATAATGACAGTTTGCTCATTGAATACTTTCTAAAGTCTAAAAGTGTCACAACTTAACTCACGTGAGCAACTTCAGTGTTTCCAAACCTTCCTGCCGACCAAGAATTACTGTACAGTCGTCGTGCAAGTGCTTCTGCGTGATACCGGCAACTGGCCAAGCTCAAACTACACAGGAGATGCCACGCGACGTAATGCTGTTCAGTCATTTTTAGAACACCCCCGTTCTGGCTGTCATCCAAACATCTCCAGTTGGAGCATGTGGATAAAATTAACCCAGGGTGCGCGCACTCAACAAACGTCACGTCACTGTGTCGATTTGCCTCGGATTTTCAATACATGTTTAGTGAAGGTGCGCAGTTTTACATAGGTTAAAACTGTACTCATCACTCAAACCAAATCCACCCGTTTGTCTACAAGCTTTCGACGACCCTCAAACGTCCTTGGGTGTTGTTTATACTGCTGCTGTTAGTTTCTACTAGAGGGCACTAATAAAAAATGTATCGATCGACATTGCATAATATTCTATCCTACAAATAAACCATTTGCTTTACATCATTACTTTCTAGAGAACCGCATACTTTTTAGCATTAATAACTGCATTAGAATTAAACGCAGTGGGCTATAAACGTGAATAAATTTTAGAAACATAATAATTGTTTTATTTTTATTTATTTCAATATTGCATTTTTTTTGCCTAGATACCTTTTAAACACCTGAACGATAATAAATAAGCTCATAAAATTTATTTAGATAAATCATTTTTATCTTAAAACTTAGTGTTAAATTGTTATTTAAACACATGAACATGTTTAATAGTTATTTCTCAAGAACTACAGAAGCACATACACATACAGTGATATGATGAAACCGTCCATTAGTGACATGGGTATGTATTGAATCACACATAAAAAGGATAGATTTATAATGACTCTGCTTTTGCTTAAAAGAAATATTAATTATTTAACAAGAGTTCAGATAAAGTTTGAATCTTGATGCTGGAGTTCCCTTTTATAATTGACCTTAGTATCTTGTTTAATAATCAAAATATTTGCTAGCAGATATGTTACACGTTTCTAAAAGTATTATGTGTACTTATCATTAATTTCTCGGTTGGATTAGCGGTAAGTTCACGGAATTACAACGCCAAAAACCGGGGTTTGATTCCAGCAGTTCACAGAGCACAGATAACCTATAAATGTAGCTTTGCGCTAAACAAACAAACCTCACTTACCACCATGTTTTTAAAAAAAGATAAATATTATATATATTCAGAGAGTAAGAGTTTTCAATTATCTTTCTTGGTTCGAATACTTAATTATATCATTATTCGAGTAGAACAAGTGATTGAGTAATATCGTCTAATTTGTGTTATAAACTTTCGTTAAAAGCATATACGGGAATTAATAAAAATGACCTTGACAGAAACGATATTATTTATTTATAAAATTAAAGATAAAATATATGACGTACGTAGTATCTTAAAATGGTAAAATATTCCACTCCTAACAAGAATTAAATGCATGAGTAAACATTCACATATATAAATTATTTACTCTAGTATAGGAGCAAGTAAAATAAAGAATACTGGAAGAAATATTCCTGAATTTCCTTCTCGTTAAAACAAATTATTATTATAATGAAATTTTAATCTGCAACAATAGCTATTAAATAATATCGTAGTCACAGTTTTTATCTGAATATTTCATGTTGTAAAATGTGCTTTTTATAAATAAAATAATTTAAAAGTGTCATTTATTTTGGGCGAAAATTACTTTAAAATACTGGACAGCAAGCCTTTCTCCACTTATAACATACTGGGTTTCTCGTTCTGCATCTCTAGACTAGGATATTATCGTTGTTAGAATCCCTTGTGTTGTTCTAGCACTTTCCTAAATAAACTGCGTAGGCCTAAGTTTATGTGTTGGGTTAAATAAATGTATTGTTAGTCATTGAAAAAAGTTAAGTGTCCAGAGGGTGATAGTAGTTATAAATAAAAGAAACGCTATTCTTATTTCACCATTTCATGAGAGAGACAAGTAGTATACTTTTATATTTTAAACCTCTGTGTATATGTTTTCAACATCTAAGTGAACTCACAAAGTAGGCATATCTCAACTTTCGTCAATTCAGCACGTCTTGTTCACGTACCAACCACGTGATACTTGCAGTTCACAATCTCCATATCACGTGGCCGGCGCAGAGCGTGAGATTTGTATACCAAATAAAGCGTACACATCTCCCCTCCCCTATATATTGAATGACAAACACGTAACAAAAATGGGGAGTGTGGAGGATTTAGGTGAAACAAGTGTTTGTTGTTAAACTCCAATATTTAACTAATCTCTTAGTGGAAAGGGGGAAAACTCGAGTATAAAATCTGTTAAGCAGAGACGCGTTCTTGTCCTTGACCGGGTGATGGTTCTTGGCGAAAATAAACATGAAATGAATTGCCTGTCAGTTCCAACCCGTCATGGTTTCATTCTTATTGGTGATAAGGGTTATCCTATAAATGGCACACTTTTTTTACGTAACTGTATAAAGTAATTAATATTTACTTATAAATTAAGACTATCTATAAATATAGTATAGACCCCAGTTTCACAGCGGCATGTCTTTTGGACTTACAACGCTAGAATCGTATGGTATGGCCTGCTGGTAAGGGCAATCGACTCACAATATGCGAGCCATAGGTCCGAGTCCAGTCACCAAATGTGCTAGCTCTTTCAGCTGTGGGAGGCGATGAAATGTTACTGCCAATCCCTCTATTCATTAGTAAAAAGGGTTGGCGGTGGGTTATGTTGACTAGCTGCCTTCCTTCTTCTCCATCCTTTCAAAATTAGGGAGGACTAGTGAAGATAGCTCTCGAGTAGCTTCGCGCGAAATTCAGCATGCCAACAAACAAATAAATAAATCCTTCGCCGATTTATGGAAAATTTCGTTTTCTAGACATAAATGACTCGGAATTTAAATAAGGTAAATTATAAGTTAAATAACTATATTTCAAACTCTTTGCTATGGGATTTTCCCTCCTCTAGTATTGAAGGTTAATGAAGTGCTTGACTCGAAAGTAATAAGAAGAAAAATTAACTTATTTACAAGTAACCGTCCTTTTTTATATAAAAAGTCTGAACACCACGGGAGTGGGAAGCAAAATCAACGTTGAATTTAAAATGATATATCGATAATTATCCCAAATAAGAATACAACGATTTATTCAACCAAATATCAATAAACAGTGTTGTGTTGTACATTGCTTTACACGTTTTACATTGCCTCAACAATTAATTAGTTCTGCCAAAACATTTGAAAAACGTTTCATACCAAAGTTAGTCTGCAAGACAACGCAAGAACTACAAATTGTAGTCTACAATATATATATATATTTCTACGCACTTATATGTCGAAAAACTGACTGCTATCTTCTGGAGACAGGTTAATACAATGGATCACTGGATAAGTTTGTCAAGTGCAACAGACATCAGGTTGTGCCTCAAATAACCAATGCATTTAACATACCAAGAAAATTTCAAAAGCAGAGCAGACAGTCAGGAATGGCGCTGTGCACCACCTTGCGAGACCCTTACCCTGAATGTATTTCAAAGTGCCTGGAATCTATCTTACGTAAACTACAACGTATTACATTGCATTTATGTTTTCACTATTTCGAGCAGTAGCTATTACTTAAGACCCAAACTCTGAATATTTTCGGTAATTAGTGACGCCCCTACATACAACCAGTTTGAAAGCCACTCATCACAGCAGCAAACAAGAAAGCGTGGCTTCAGCAGTGCTTAGAGCATAAATCGTTGATAATGATGTTGTTGTTGCTGTTTGTTATTAAGCACAAAGCTACACAAAGGGCTATCTGTGCTCTGCCCACCACGGGTATCGAAACCCGGTTTCTAGCGGTATAAGTCCACAGATATACCACTTTGCCACTGGGGGCTATAGATAATGAATTACTGAAGTTTATGGTGCGGTCTGATGAGCCACACTTCACTCTTCTCTGCACTGTTTGTTGAATAAAACTGTATAGAAAAACGCAACAGCGCAAGTTGCTAAAGGCGGTTTAGTGAATCGGGGAATATTATCTTGTATAGTTTTGAGTTCTTTGATTCCTTAAGATGGGTGAATAATATAAGAGTGTTCCGGAACGAATTCACTAATCATGTTCACCCAAGAACGTTGACTTCTCGTCCTTATGGACGAGAGGTTTACCCAAACGAACTTGCAACAATTCTCTGCACTTTGAAATTAGTTCAAAGAGCACTAGTGCACCAACCATTTTCTTGGTTAACACAATCACTGAATCTCAGTTCAATTGAGAATATTTGGGACGAGCTTGATCGTCACAACAGGTCCTTTATATTCAAATTCGGTCTTTTATATATTTGTATGAGATACATGGTGCTCATACTCGTCAAAGAACTGGCTACAATCATACAAGACATAATCTGACATCTTGAAAGAATATAGCAGCTGAAAACTGTTATATTGATCCCCTCTTTGAGTAGCAGAATAATATACAAGTATTTTTGTTAGACATTTTGTGTAGGTGTCCTGAAGTTAGTTATTTTTCTTGTGAAGAGAATGTGTCTAGCTGTAAAGCTACATTAATCTTCGCCTCAGGCTAAGGTCGCATACTACAGTGGCCATTACACATACGTTATAATTACTTAGTCACGCGTCTGTTTTACAACTCCTCTGGGGTGTGAGTCACGCGTAAGTGGACGGGTGAGGGGGTATTACAAGTTAGTTGAACTGGGATTGTAACTTGGTTTACAAAGAAGGAGGCAAGAGTAAGGAAATGGTAAACAAAGCGAACCAAGAAAATATTTTGCTAAAACTATATTCAAATTGGGGTGGCACGTGCTCCTATCGGATGGTAGGGGCCTATACTAATAGGTAACCTACAGTTTTGGGATAAAACTCCTACGCTTTGGTCTAACTTAGCAGTATACATTGTATTGTTTTGAAGACAATTCTTTTACTGAAACCCTTTCCTCTCTGCCCTAGCAGCTAGTCAGTTTATAACAATCTAGTGTTTCAAATCAGTGATTCAACCTTAGCTAAACATGTGGCGAACTCTTCACATGTCATTGACTGGGACAAAAGTAACTTAAACAGGTCAACTAAAAAAACAAAACAAAAAACGAATTAATTGTAAAAGATTCATTAGAAATTGTTCAAAACAAAAAGTAAGTTTGAACACAAATTAAAGTCCAGGTGCCATGGAAGTGCATGTCTGGAACATTATGTTGTAAACGACGCTACTATACAATATGCTAAATATACACGTACATTTACTCTAGTACGTAAACGAAACGAGAGCGTGTTTTCCTTTATACAAATAAGGCTATTGTGCACATGGAAACACTGGTGGCGTGATTTTTATTGAAAGTATGCACAGAAATGCTATTAGTCAAATGTATTTCAAATGTGTGATATTTAAGTGGCATATTCCCTAAAATACACTTGGATCATAATAAAAATATATTGCACTAATATCTATTTAAGGTAGATGCCATCGTCCCTAATCTGGAACTTCTGAGAAAGTGGGAGCTAAGAGATTAACTGTCACTTTTATAACACAGCTACAGCATAAAATGCGAGAAATATTTGGTGGTATTGTACGAACTGAAACCCAACTCGCTAGGTCCGAAATCTACAACTTTACCACAGGGCCTACCCAAGACCCAATTGAACAAAAGAGACAATCTGATATATGCAGGAAAATGATACAAGTAGAATGTGTTTTTACACTTAAGGACTATATAATTTAATTCTAACAATCCTTTTCTCTTTAAAAAATAATGAAATGTGATCAGTGGAAAATTGCTGATGTTTATGGAGAATCTAATGATCAAGTTTGATTATATATATATAAATTTCAGTCTAATTTATCCACTTCTTCATATATAGCCGCAAACACACGCAAAGTGTGTTGCACAATGATTATAAACCAATACAATACTATAGTGTGTATGTGTTGTAACGATTGAGTTTATATTTAAAAACATGCCTACCTTGTAGTGTTAGATATGTATTGCAAAACTCCCGCCTATTCTCCAAAGTTGTAGAAGATCCTCGAGAGTAAAAATCAAAAATATATGTGTGTACGTAAACGCTTTAATTTGCATTGTTACGTAATCTGAATTTTCTAGAAAACCTTCCCACGCCTATAAATATAACTAACGAGACTCGCCAAGAGGAGTGTCTATTAGTAGTTCGGTATAATCAGTGTGCTATAAAGTTCGAAAGCTATAACTGTGATT
>NW_013665626.1:1047270-1048353 GCF_000517525.1 Limulus polyphemus
ATTTAACTTCAGTGGATTCTCATCGGACATTAGTAATTTACGAAAATATTACCTAACTTCAACGGTGAAAAACTAACGTGTGTGGCCAAGGACAGAGCTAGCTAGCTTCCTCACTCATCCTAAACCCTCGATGAGATAGATATCAAGGGAGTTCCAAACTAGAAAGAAGATTTTTATATTGTTTGTAAGTTTCTGAAACTTTTCTTTATAAAACTTTTTTTGGAATAATTGTTACTGTAAATTGTATTGTTGTATGTGTATTAAAACGTATTTGTGTTAAAAACGAAGAGGTGTGTATCAATCTTGTTGCAAATATCGAAATTGGCTAATATATCGGCATATATTTAAATATTAAATCCAAAATACAATTTAACTACTAAAGTTAACTCGGCTTTGGACTATTCGAAATTCTTTGGGAACAGCGATTTGATAAACAATAGCCCAATCCTCTGAAGCTGGCACATCTGGTGGTCTCCATTTCCTCATAAGTACACCTTTTTTTTTAAATAACCATTTGGAACTTTCTCCAGTTCATCTTTTGGGAGTGCGTATCTAAACAGTGAAGAGATCTGAAGATCTTTTTCTTGCTCAGCTATCAGTTTACTTTTAGTAAACGGAATTTCACCAGGTGAATCAGATCTCTCACGTTGTTCCTCACTGAGGAATAATCAGTGGGACAATTATCCACAAGATCCTCGTCGGATCCAAAAATTGTCTGAGAAAAATCTATACTATCGTCTTCTGAATCCATGTTTTTCATTTGTTTTTAGCTTTATTTCTTAGTCTGAGTTCGAGTCACAGCACACGAGGGAAACACATAGGAATTCTCCTCAACTACAACGTCATCCTTAGATGAAAGAGTGATAAACTCGTTAACCATTTTAGGTTCAGCAATAACTTTTCCCCCAACCAAATCGTTTCCCAACAACAATGATACACCCTTAATTGGCAGAGTAGGTCTTACTCCAACCACAACCGGTCCCGAAACTAGGTCCGATGCTAAATAAATGTTATGAAAAGGAACATTAACAAAGTAACACTCAATACCCTGAGCAATAACAAACTCACCAGTGGCAAAACTCG
>NW_013665626.1:1048804-1049654 GCF_000517525.1 Limulus polyphemus
AGAATACGTATGGGTATGGGATTGCCAGTGTCATTTGTCAAAGACACAGAACCAACAGACACAAAAGGTCTAAATTCCTCCCTGAATACATCAGCCTTTATATCAGTGGCCACATCAACAACATCGGGTGATCTGATATAACTACGTCCATATGTGTACACAAATGCACTTTTTAAAAGACCAACAATCAGACATAACATGACTAGGTTTTTACAAAAATGGCAGACAGGCCTTGATTGTTTTAAAGAAGTTTTATCCCGACTGTCAAAAGATTTCGAACTAGCGGAGCTGGATTTTTTAGAAGAATCCTCATCTTTAGTGGATTGAATCGATACAGATTTTTGTTGAGATGATAGGAATTTCTTTTTATGAAAAGTGGATTTATATGTTAAAGTGTGGTCATTGGAAAGAGCGGGCTGCTTCCTGTAGTGTTTCAACTTTCTTTTTATCCAAGTAAGTTTTGAGTTCGTCCCGTGCACAATGTTTAAATTCCTCAATTAGGCATAATTGTCTTAGTTTGTCGAAACTGTTGCCAATATGTTGCACCATCGATCAAAATAAATATCTTTTTCGTGGGCAAATTCCATATAAGTTTAATTATCTGGTTTGCGATAACCTCTAAACTTTTGGCGATAAGCCTCTGGTACTAACTCGTATGTTTGAGAATAGCTGTTTTAACCTTATCATAATTCGTACAATCTTCTAGAAACGGCATAAGCTTCTTGTGCTTTACCAGTTAAAATACTTTGTAATAATAATAATGTTCAAAGTTGTCATTTTCCCTTGGTCAATCAGTCTTGAGTCTAATTTCCATTTCTTTCAGCCTAATTTCTTTTTCGGCTTTAATGCG
>NW_013665626.1:1050417-1053732 GCF_000517525.1 Limulus polyphemus
CAAAAGAGTCTCAAAAACATCAAAATAAGAAAATACCGCTAAATAAAAAAAAGGTTTACTGTTATTTAGTTTGGTCAAAACCTATAAAATCTCATTGCTTTCACTGTATTTTTTTATTATTATTTAGGGAGTATTATAAATAGTTATGTTTTTAAAAGAAAAAAACTACTATTGTTATAAATAACACATTCAATTGAACTAAACTATGCATGCCTATTTAAATATATTTGCACATGGCTTGTGCAAATCTTATATACACATAAGTATTATTCATACCTTCGGTTTATAGGACGCAAGCAGATTTTCACATCAAATTTTGGGGTAACAAAGTGCGTCTTATACACCGAAAAATACGGTATTATAGCTTATAAGAACTAGGTGACATACATATTATAGCTTATAAGAACTAGGTAACATATATATTGTAGCTTATAAGAACTAGGTAACATATATATATTATAGCTTATAAGAAATAGGTAACATATATATTGTAGCTTATAAGAACTAGGTAACATATATATTATAGCTTATAAGAACTAGGTAACATATATATATTATAGCTTATAAGAACTAGGTAACATATATATATTATAGCTTATAAGAACTAGGTAACATATATATTATAGCTTATAAGAACTAGGTAACATATATATATTATAGTTTATAAGAACTACGTAACATATATATTATAGCTAATAAGAATTAGGTAACATATGTATTATAGTTTATAAGAACTAGGTAACACCTTTTTTACCTGTAAATACAGCGTACGGTGCAACATATTTTTTCATTATTAAAATGTAGTTAAAAACTACAGTATCTTTATGATAGTATGACAAATCACATTGAATATAATAAATGCAATATATTAAATTTCGTAAAATTTCCTGCTTCCTACCCCTGTGGCTCAGCGGTGTGTTTGGTATTTTCAGATCAAATTGACTTCCTGACAAGATTTTCCCTATAAAAATGCCGTGAATAAACTATAGGTGCGGTGGTCCAGAGGTTTAGGTGAACTTTCTGAGTGAGAATATCCGACTGAATTTTTGGTGTTGGTGTGTAAATAACAATTTGGACAATTCATGTAAAACAAACAAAATCTTTATTTGTTACAACACAAAAACACTTAAAACCACAGCACGTGGGAAGTCCCTTCAACCCTTCCTATTATAAAATGTTTAGTCCTTCTATCAAAATAGACTTCTTTTAGTGTACATACGTTAGTGTCGAAAGTAAGTCCTGTTTGTGGATTGCCAAGCGGAAAACTCAAATAAGAAAGTGTGCTTTATTTTAGAATGAAAGCTTGCTTTCTTTGTCCTGAGAACATCATTACATCGCGATCCCCTGTTTTCGTCCAACTTTGGTCGACTGTTTCTCCATCCCCACTTTGGTCCAACGTCATATAAAGGATCAACACGAGTCGGTTTTAACCAGAATATCTGATCATACATGAATGTGGAACATTCCTGCGAACCAAGCATACATCTCTCCAGAAGAACAGAGAAGCGAAGTAACTAAGAAAAACATAAAGATAACGAAGTTTTCTGGAAAACTTGTAGCTGCCACGACCGTGCGGAAAGTACGTAATCAAAAATTTGGAATTATTCCATATCACTGCAGAAGGTGGGGGGTATGTGATATGCCTGCTTAAGGTCTAATAACGCTATTATCAGACGGGGCTTGATCCCTCCGGTGGTTAAAGTACATAGCACATTGTGTAGCTATAAGCTTAAAACAAGCCAGAAAATTCTGATCTGTAGTTGAAGTTTTACTTTCTAATCATATTTTCTCAGAAATCCACAATATTTCGGGTTTTTTTTTTCATTACGACTTTAATCCTAATTAGTTTGGAGTAGACCGGTAATTTTTAAGTCCAAAAAATTTTACATCTCGCTGGTTGGTTTAGTTCGTAACCACATGGGACGAAAATGTTCAGCGACGGGGATGCAAACTCATAACCCGCAGCGAACGCCCCTAACCACCAGGCCATACCAGCTAATTCAATAATACTAGGCCA
Source organism: Limulus polyphemus (assembly GCF_000517525.1). Classification (NCBI taxonomy): domain Eukaryota; kingdom Metazoa; phylum Arthropoda; class Merostomata; order Xiphosura; family Limulidae; genus Limulus; species Limulus polyphemus. The sequence goes on from NW_013665626.1 coordinate 1,052,435, forward strand.
TTCCGATAATACTATACCAAATACAGTTGAACGTAGTTGTGAAATTTTTATCAAACAACTCACTTTACATACTTTTTCATTTTTATCAGGTGTATTTCTTTATTTCGAAATTGGTGACCAACTAATCTTTACCATTTTCAACCATACTTACCATCAGCTGCAGTACGATTTGAAGAGGTAATCAGAAGTTGCTTGGCATAACTATTGTCTAAGTTTACTTCCCAGAAGTGTTGCTCCCCCCAGTGGCACAGCGGTATGTCTGCGGACTTACAACGCTACAAACCAGGTTTCGATACCTGTGGTAGGCAGTGCACAGATGGCCCTTTGTGTAGCTTTGTGCTTAACTAGAAACAAACCCATCAGTTTTTTTCGAATACATTAGTGAATTATCGAGAACTTTTAAATCAATCAAAATGGTATTTTTGTTTTGTAATCATCCAACCATAATGAAGATTTAGTGAATGAAAAATAAAAGTTAATACTCCCCCTCTCTTTATATATATACCTTACAATACAACAATAAATTAATGGGCGAATATTTAACTTAGTCTCAATAATTATACCCAAGGACCTAAGTTTGTTCCAACGCAAAGCTGCTCAATGGGCTATCTGCGCCTTGTCCGCTACGGAGAATCAAACCCAGAATTTCAGCGTTATAAGAATGTAAACATAACGTGAACCATTGGAAGACAGAACCTAAGTACTCCTAAGTTCAATTTAGTAAGAGTTAAGTGTCTATTCTTGAACATGTATATATCCGTTTGAAAAATTCACATTCAGCGAGAAAAAAAAAACAGCAATGAGAATCCATCTCCCCCTTTACTATAGTCACTGCATCTGAAGAATATACTTTTGAGCAGTTAGAAGACGACGTTGTGAGAGGGGTCCTCCCATTCCACATTGCTAAGCTCTCTGATATCGTATGGTAGAGTTAATATACTTGTATATATGGTAATCAATGATGTAATATAGGTGTTCAATAGTAGAGAGGACTTTCTGCTCATCATTTCTTGACACCTATAGTTTCTTGTTCAAAGTAGTTCATCGCAATTTCTACAGTATAAATTGAACATGCCATATATCAGGACAAATTCTAGTCTAATTTCATTTCCAAAGGTTATACAAAAACTCCAGATTTGTTCTGGTGTCCACTGAAGTGCAAAAACAAGTGTACATAACCTTAAGCCGGGTTCATGAAGCCCTTTCCTTATTGCCTAGTTGTTACTAATAGCTCCAGTAAAAGGTATGAAGTCCATATTGAGTCCTTTAGCAGTGTATTGGCGATCCTTATAATGTAC